>NC_138777.1:98746155-98946155 GCF_965119305.1 Pelophylax lessonae | reverse complement strand
CTACACTTAGTCTGATATTATATTTATAATGTGACTACACTCAGACCGCATACACAGCGGTGGAAAAAACGCGTCCAAATCTGCACAGTTTAGTTTTATTTTTACCTATCTGGATGTGGCAGAATATTACCGCCCCATTATATTATTATTATTATTATTATATGGGAGTTTTATAACCCCAACAGTTTGCACAGTGCGGTTAAACCACATACACACTGAGGTAAAAACGCTGCGTTCAGATCTGTGCGCCGTACCCGGTCATGGCGGTAGATTACAGGCCGATGCGCACAGCTGCGTTGTGCTCAGAAATCCGCGTTCCGTCGTGTAAAATCTAAAATAGGAAATTCTGTGCCCAGGTTCATTATTCAGCCCCGGTCCACACTGATGCAATGCGGGAAACGCACAAGAGACGCTGTGTTTTCCCCCCGTGTCGCACTGCTTAGCAATCTCACAGCGTCCGTGCAATCTGCTGGGGGGGTCAATGTTAGATTAACGACACCCCCGAAACAGATTGCATAATGCAGTGCGATCGGCAGAATTGCATCGCAGTTTTGATGCGGATGTGATTTTCAGCCATACAGAAATGTATAACCATACAGACATCGCATGTGATGTGCATAGGAATGCGGTGCGATTCCTGGGCCAATCACATGCAGTGTTTTGCATGCACCAGTGTGAACCTAGGATCACGCATAATATTATGCAAGAAGAGTTGTATGGGTGTGATCCTTTTATAGGCATTCAGTCCCAGGTTCACATATGTGGGATGACTGACATCACATGTGATTCGGAGCGCACTGCTTTGCAAATCCCATGCGATGCCTGTGTGATGCAAATCCAGCCATACAGATTGTTTGGCTGAATTCGCATTCAGACACAATTTGCACAGGACCCTTTTTTGGCTCCGCACCAGAATCAGATCGCATGGGTGTTCACATCTATGCAATCCAATTCATGTCCAAACTGACAGTTCGCACTGCGATATGCGAACTGATCCGGGGGTGTCGTTAACTTTGTATTGACACCCCCAGTGATTTGCATATGGCTGTATGAACTGCCTGCTTGTTGAATGCGAAGCAGGAACCTGCAGTGGATTCGCAGGGTTCCCGCATCGCATATATGTGAACCCGGGACTTATGTATTTAAGAATTCGCAATTGAGTGTGTGGTTCTGCATGTGTGTTTACATGTATTTGTAATACATTTGCATCGTTTTGTTTTACTGAGTTGCATTTAAGAGCCCATTCACACCGCTGCGACTTGTCAGCCTGACAAGTCGCGGTCCGTCGCGATCCATTGACTGCTACAGGAGCCGTTGTAATAGGAGCGACACATGTCGCTCCGACTTAGAAAAAGGGTCTTGTACTACTTCTGGGCGACCTCGGAGCGACTTGCATAGACATTCATTATATGAAGTTCGTGCAAGTCACGCCGAAGTCGCGGTGCACGCGACTTCACAGGTCGCCCCCCGAAGTCGTGCCGCTTCAGTGTGAACCAGCACTAAATGTGTTTGTGGTGCATTGCAATGCATACAGATGCAGCATGCTGGACTTTTTTTAATGCATATAAAAACCCCACAATGGTGTAATGAAGGCTTATTGAGAAACGTTCATTTTTCCTGCATATGCACTCATACTCGCATTCTACTGCATCTGGTGTAAGGGCTCATTCACATCAGGACAAGGTGCAGGAAATCTGTGTGCATTTCCCGCATTCTCTTCAAAAACCACTGCACTTGCGATTTGCAGCAGATGTCAGTGCAGTGCTAACGACATCCCAAATGTAGGTCACAAATGCAATGTGCAAACACCGGATGTTTGCATTGTACAGAAGTAGCAGGCGATCTGGTTGCAGTTTTTAAACATAGTGCATGCGCTACTTTTGCTGCAGTCTGGCATGCTTTCAGCCTATTTAGAGCAGTAGTACACTCCGCTATTTAACTTTTCCCTACAGGTAAGCCTATAATAAGGCCTATAATAAGGCTTCGGAGCCGCCGAACCAGGAAGAGACGCCGAGGGAGCATGTCAGCACCCTCAGCGTTGTCCAGACGACCGTGTCTGGGCTTCGTTCTAAGGTAAGTATTTCATAATGTGCTTGTATGCCATGCATACTAACTCATTATGCCTTTGTCCTGCAGGTTTTTTTTTTATTCATGAAACCGATTTAAATGAATGGGCTGAAATTGCACTGCACCTGGATCGTATGTGAATTGCACTGGAACGCACGTCGCGTTCCTTTTGTGATTCATGGTATAAACGGGCTCTAACGCTAGGCTCACATCTGTGTGGGTGGTGCCGCTGCGGGACTCACACAAATACTGGCAGCCGCAACCACCCACACGGAGAAATGCGGGACCCACAGGGGAGTGCCAATAATTCTAATTGCATGCCACCCGCACTGGAAATCGCACCCCATACTGGGAACCTCAGGCTGCAATTAAAAAAAATAGAGCAGGGGCTTCTTTCCTGTGCATCACGGGGCACGGCAACCCATTCAAATAAATAGGCTCTCGTTCCTGTGCAAACCACGGGGCCACACAGGTGTGAACCTGGCCTAAATGATCCCTGTGTGCAGTTCTGTACATGTGTTTGCAGGCATTTGTAATGCATTAGTGGTGCATTTGTAATACTTTTTCAAAGAGTTTGCAATGCTTTTTTTTTATTTGTATTTACATGCATTTGTGGTGCCTTTATGTGGCAGCGGAGTGGTCCTTTTCTGCTTGTCGTGGTGCATTCATGTGCACTCCAGGACATTTATTTGGAAATAATACCATGTTGTACTTTTTTTCAAATGCACCACATTAGTATAAACCCCGGCTGATTGAAATAAACGCATTTATTCTGCATATGTGCTCATAACGTGTTTATAAACGTGTTCTATATTCTGTAAATGAGTCTAAACACATGTGAACAGTAGCACTAACATAATACAGTATGTGCGTTTTTTTTTTGGCTCTGCCAGCAAGATCCTGCATAGATATCAATATTTTCTTCTGCCCGTGCATATGAGCCCTAACCACCCTGTACAGGGCACAGAGCCTGTGTTCTGGCATTGCCAGGGCCTGCTGCCACCATCTGCACCAGC
This sequence comes from Pelophylax lessonae, assembly GCF_965119305.1. NCBI lineage: Eukaryota > Metazoa > Chordata > Amphibia > Anura > Ranidae > Pelophylax > Pelophylax lessonae. Next base: position 98,943,072 of record NC_138777.1, on the reverse strand, counting down.
CCTTTTCAACCAGGGTGCCCAGGCACCCTGGGGCACCTTGAGGTTGCTTCAGGGGTGCCTTGGCAAAATGTCTAAAAATTGCCCAAAAATAGTCTATAGTTCCCACATGGCACCAGTGTAAACCAAGCCTTTGCCCCCGTTCACATTGGAGGTGGGTTTTAAATCCTGCAAGTTCAACTGAACTTCATTGCGAGTTCGGGGGGCGATTTGAAAGACATCTGTGCAGGTTCATGCACACGTCTATTGAAATCGCCCCCCGAAGTCGCCAAAAGCAGTGCAGAATCTATTTTTGGAAATCGGTGCGGCGTCGCACCATTTGTGATGGTGCCCTTGCCAGCAATGGGCTGCGATTTGGCATGTTTAATTGCCCTGATGTGAACTGGGGCTAAGGCAGGATAAAAAGCTTGATGCACCTAAATGCGTGTAATTGTGCATTAATGCCAGCCACCTTTAGCACTCCAGGGTTTATTCATTTAAATGCCCAGAATAAATTATTATTCTGGCCAAAGAAATAAATTAACGCCCAAGCGCATTACACACATTTACAAGTGTCAATCGATTTTTCTGCCAAAGTGTCGCTGCCAGGAGGAAAGTGGTTTAGGAACGGCTAAAGCATCCAGTATGCAACGGGGCCTTACTATCTAAAAGGTTTGGAAGCTAAATGCAGGCAACGTTCAAACCTATGAAGGTGCAACCCAGCGCATGTGTTTAGGGCAGCCCAATCACTTCAATGGGCTGCCCTGTGTGCGACAATCACACAAGTGTGGGTGTTTTTTTTTTTTTTTTCATTGCATGGCAAGAAGCTACCATGCTTGTGGTGTGATTTTGCACACTTGTATTGGTTGGTGCATCTGGGGTGTGTTTCTGCATCACAGTGGTGTGAATGGAGCGTATCGGAACTCTGTAAGGCTGTGTGTCCACGCTGTTCCGGGGCGGTGATGCACCCACATTGCGGGTTACATCCAGGCAGCCCATTTGTTTTTAATAGGCAACCAACACACCCCATTGTGCAAGCAAAACTGCACCTGACCTATTTTTGGGATCACAGCATACGGTGGCCCCCATTCACATTTGAGCGTAAGCGTAGCCAGGTGATTTTTTTTTTTTTTTTAGCTTGACTTGCAGTACAGGAGCTAAATCGTACATTTTTGTCCCAATAGACTTTTATATAAGTGTCACCCCAGTGCACTGCCACAGATAACATACATTACTGCAACACCGTGCAATAGCGTGACCCAGCCCTGTGTGTAAGACCCAGGGCACACTTGAGAGTATTGGAATCGTGGTTCTACCTATGATTCCAGAATCACAGCGAGACACGCTTGCGGTGGCATTATTTTTTTGTCTCAAGACCCCAAACGTGCCAGGCTCTGTGCCAAAAATTGGTCCATGAACTTCTTTGGTGCATTCTTGGAGCCGAAGGAGGCCCATTGGAAATGAATGATGCCGCTCCAAAAAAAGCAGCAAAAAATGCAACATGTTATCACACAAGTATTGAAGCCTGTGTGTCTGCTTTACCTTGGCACAACCTACAAGTCTCTCTGCTGCTGGGGCAGATGGGACTTGTAGTCTTTCCAGTCACAGAGTCCATTGAATGGATGGTAGTGACTGTATAGGTGGAGCCATGAGTAACCATACAGAATTCAAATAGCAAAACATCAGCACAGGAAGGAACACCCTGGCCCGGATTTCAGATAAGTGGAGTGGGGGGGTGTTGGATAATTTGACCACATTTCATGTTACACACTAAATATGGGTAGAAAAGGAAACCTGGTATGGAAAGTAAACTGTTCCTTGAACCCTTGTTGGTTTTATATGTTTTTATATTTTGCCTGCATACCTGCCTTAAATGTCTGATTTTTCCAGGTATAAAGATTGCCAAAAAGCAAGGAGCTCGATATCGGCTCGGGCCAGAACTGGAAATATGGTAAGATGTCTGTTTTACTGAGAGGTCATGCCAAACCTGCGTCATCTGTTTTGTAGGGCCAATCCTTCACCCGTATGCCTAACACCCTGCCCCCCCCCCCCCCACTCACATATGTAACCCTGCTCCTCTGCACAAAGCTGGCTATAGGTCAAAGTCTCACTCAGGAAGTAAAATTACAGCTTTGTTGCTGTTGCAGAAATGCCAGAAACTGTGATATCTGAAAGTCTCTTTAGTTTTTGTTCATATTTTTTTTTAAAGATACATTTTTTTTTATTCTACCAAACCCAAACATTCCAATAAAAAAGACAGGCACTGCTTTCCTGCTTATGCCTGTGCATAACTGATAAGTGAGGGGTCGGGCTCTGCCGGTACCGAGTGAGGGGTCGGGCTCTATCGCCTCTGCCGGTACCGAGTGAGGGGGTCAGGGCTCTACCGCCTCTGCCGGTACCGCGTGAGGGGTCGGGGCTCCACTGCCTCTGCCGGTACCGCATGAGGGGTCGGGGCTCTACCGCCTCTGCTGGTACCGCGTGAGGGGTCGGGGCTCTACCGCCTCTGCCGGTACCGCGTGAGGGGTCGGGGCTCTACCGCCTCTGCCGGTACCGCGTGAGGGGTCGGGGCTCTACCGCCTCTGCCGGTACCGCGTGAGGGGTCGGGGCTCTACCGCCTCTGCCGGTACCGCGTGAGGGGTCGGGGCTCTACCGCCTCTGCCGGTACCGCGTGAGGGGTCGGGGCTCTACCGCCTCTGCCGGTACCGCGTGAGGGCTCGGGCTCTACCGCCTCTGCCGGTACCGAGTGAGGGGTCGGGCTCTACCGCCTCTGCCTGTACCGAGTGAGGGGTCGGGCTCTACCGCCTCTGCCGGTACCGAGTGAGGGGTCAGGCTCTACCGCCTCTGCCGGTACCGAGTGAGGTAGGGCTGCACGATATTGGGAAAAAAAGTACATTGCAATATTAGTTTTTCAACGATATATTTTGCGATATTTAACTGGGTGCAATGCAGAAGACACTGACAGTGGTGGTAGGAGGTAGAAAAATCCCCCTGAGTCCCGACTTCTCCCTGCCTAATGCTGTAGAGCGGCTGCTAAGAGTTCTATGCAAGGGGGGATTGCTGAACAAGGTGAGAGAGTTGCAGTCTGCTGTGGATCTGTGTCCCCCTGTGCAGCCAAGATGGCGGTCGGCACAGCTTGCTGAGGGATATGAGTACACTGAGGTCCTTTTTGTGAAGATTAGGAGGTCTGTGTTTGGCTTTGGGGGCACCCGAGGGATGAAGGCAAGTCCCGAATGAGTGCGGAGTAAGTAGGCCTTACCGGGAACCACGAGCTCGCGATTGCGCTCCGATCTAGGCAAGGCCGTGGCTTCTGTGCCTGTGTAGGCCTCAACTCTGCTCTCCTCAGAACAGAGTCTTTCCTCCGCAATACCTGGCAGTATTGGTCTCTGGTGCCTCGATGGGTCTCCCCAAGCTGTTTTTTCTCCCTGAATAGGGGAGATTTAGGAGGATTGCTGAGGATTCTGTATGGCGGTATCGGAGCTCTCACAAGCCGCGTCCGTCCCGCACGTCTTCCGGCCATGCCCCTTGCCTAATGCTAAATATCGTGTCTTCGGCGATATGAATATCGCCCACGCCCGCAGAACGAAGGTCGATATCATATCGACTATCGTTCAGCCCTAGAGTGAGGGGTGGGGCTCTCCCGCCTCTGCTGCTACAGAGTGAGGGGGTCGAGCTCTCCCTCCTCTGCCGGTACCCAGTGAGGGGTCGGGCTCTACCATCTCTGCCGGTACAGAGTGAGGGGTCGGGGCTCTACCGCCTCTGCCGGTACCGAGTGAGGAGTCGGGGCTCTACCGCCTCTGCCGATACCGAGTGAGGTGTCGGGGCTCTACCGCCTCTGCCGGTACCGAGTGAGGGGTCGGGCTCTACCGCCTCTGCCGGTACCGAGTGAGGGGTCAGGCTCTACCGCCTCTGCCGGTACCGAGTGAGGGGGTCGGGCTCTACCGCCTCTGCCGGTACCGAGTGAGGGGGTCGGGCTCTACCGCCTCTGCCGGTACCGAGTGAGGGGGGTTGGGCTCTACCGTTTCTGCTGGTACCGAGTGAGGGGATCGGGCTCTACCGCCTCTGCCGGTACCGAGTGACGGGGTCGGCCTCTGCCGGTACAGAGTGAAGGGGTCGGGCTCTGCCGGTACCGAGTGAGGGGGTCGGGCTCTACCGCCTCTGCCTGTACCGAGCGAGGGGGTCGGGCTCTACTGCCTCTGCCGGTACCGAGTGAGGGGGTCGAGCTCTGCCGGTACCGAGTGAGGGGGTCGGGCTCTACCGCCTCTTCCAGTACCGAGTGAGGGGGTCGGGCTCTACCGCCTCTGCCGGTACCGAGTGAGGGGGTCGGGCTCTACCGCCTCTGCCGGTACCGAGTGAGGGGGTCGGGCTCTACCGCCTCTGCCGGTACCGAGTGAGGGGGTCGGGCTCTACCGCCTCTGCCGGTACCGAGTGAGGGGGTCGGGCTCTACCGCCTCTGCCGGTACCGAGTGAGGGGTCGGGCTCTACCGCCTCTGCCGGTACCGAGTGAGGGTCGGGCTCTACCGCCTCTGCCGGTACCGAGTGAGGTAGGGCTGCACGATATTGGGAAAAAAAGTACATTGCAATATTCGTTTTTCAACGATCTATATATCGCGATATTTAACTGGGTGGAATGCAGAAGACACTGACAATGGTGGTAGGAGGTAGAAGAATCCCCCGGAGTCCCGACTTCTCCCTGCCTAATGCTGTAGAGCGGCTGCTAAGAGTTCTATGCAAGGGGGGATTGCTGAACAAGGTGAGAGAGTTGCAGTCTGCTGTGTATCTGTGTCCCCCTGTGCAGCCAAGATGGCGGTCGGCACAGCTTGCTGAGGGATATGAGTACACTGAGGTCCTTTTTGTGAAGATTAGGAGGTCTGTGTATGGCTTTGGGGGCACCCGGGGGATGGAGGCAAGTCCCGAATGAGTGCGGAGTAAGTAGGCCTTACCGGGAACCACGAGCGCGCGATCGCGCTCTGATCTAGGCAAGGCCGCGGCTTCTGTGCCTGTGTAGGCCTCAACTCTGCGCTCCTCAGAACGGAGTCTTTCCTCCGCAATACCGGGCAGTATTGGTCTCTGGTGCCTCGAAGGGTCTCCCCAAGCTGTTTTTTCTCCCTGAATAGGGGAGATTTAGGAGGATTGGTGAGGATTCTGTACAGCGGTATCAGAGCTCTCACAAGCCGCGTCCGTCCCGCACGTCTTCCGGCCATGCCCCTTGCCTAATGCTAAATATCGTGTCTTCGGCGATATGAATATCGCCCACGCCCGCAGAACGATAGTCGATATATCGACTGTCGTTCTGCCCTAGAGTGAGGGGTCGGGCTCTACCGCCTCTGCTGGTACAGAGTGAGGGGGTCGGGCTCTACCGCCTCTGCCGGTACCGAGTGAGGGGTCGGGCTCTACCGCCTCTGCCAGTACCGGGTGAGGGGGTCGGGCTCTACCGCCTCTGCCTGTACCGAGCGAGGGGGTCGGGCTCTACCGCCTCTGCCGGTACCGAGTGAGGGGGTCGGGCTCTACCGCCTCTGCCGGTACCGAGTGAGGGGGGTTGGGCTCTACCGTTTCTGCTGGTACCGAGTGAGGGGATCGGGCTCCACCGCCTCTGCCGGTACCGAGTGACGGGGTCGGCCTCTGCCGGTACCGAGTGAGGGGGTCGGGCTCTGCCGGTACCGAGTGAGGGGGTCGGGCTCTGCCAGTACCGAGTGAGGGGGTCGGGCTCTACCGCCTCTGCCTGTACCGAGCGAGGGGGTCGGGCTCTACTGCCTCTGCCGGTACCGAGTGAGGGGGTCGGGCTCTACCGCCTCTGCCGGTACCGAGTGAGGGGGTCGGGCTCTACCGCCTCTGCCGGTACCGAATGAGGGGGTCGGGCTCTACCGCCTCTGCCGGTACCGAGTGAGGGGGTCGGGCTCTACCGCCTCTGCCGGTACCGAGTGAGGGGGGTTGGGCTCTACCGTTTCTGCTGGTACCGAGTGAGGGGATCGGGCTCTACCGCCTCTGCCGGTACCGAGTGACGGGGTCGGCCTCTGCCGGTACCGAGTGAGGGGGTCGGGCTCTGCCGGTACCGAGTGAGGGGGTCGGGCTCTGCCGGTACCGAGTGAGGGGGTCGGGCTCTACCGCCTCTGCCTGTACCGAGCGAGGGGGTCGGGCTCTACTGCCTCTGCCGGTACCGAGTGAGGGGGTCGAGCTCTGCCGATACCGAGTGAGGGGGTCGGGCTCTACCGCCTCTGCCGGTACCGAGTGAGGGGGTCGGGCTCTACCGCCTCTGCCGGTACCGAATGAGGGGGTCAGGCTCTACCGCCTCTGCCGGTACCGAGTGAGGGGGTCGGGCTCTACCGCCTCTGCCGGTACCGAGTGAGGGGGTCGGGCTCTACCACCTCTGCCGGTACCGAGTGAGGGGGTCGGGCTCTGCCGGTACCGAGTGAGGGGTCGGGCTCTACCGCCTCTGCCGGTACCGAGTGAGGGTCGGGCTCTACCGCCTCTGCCGGTACCGAGTGAGGTAGGGCTGCACAATATATGGAAAAAAAGTACATTGCAATATTCGTTTTTCAACGATATATATCGCGATATTTAACTGGGTGGAATGCAGAAGACACTGACAGTGGTGGTAGGAGGTAGAAGAATCCCCTGGAGTCCCGACTTCTCCCTGCCTAATGCTGTAGAGCGGCTGCTAAGAGTTCTATGCAAGGGGGGATTGCTGAACAAGGTGAGAGAGTTGCAGTGTTCTGTGTATCTGTGTCCCCCTGTGCAGCCAAGATGGCGGTCGGCACAGCTTGCTGAGGGATATGAGTACACTGAGGTCCTTTTTGTGAAGATTAGGAGGTCTGTGTATGGCTTTGGGGGCACCCGGGGGATGGAGGCAAGTCCCGAATGAGTGCGGAGTAAGTAGGCCTTACCGGGAACCACGAGCGCGCGATCGCGCTCCGATCTAGGCAAGGCCGCGGCTTCTGTGCCTGTGTAGGCCTCAACTCTGCGCTCCTCAGAACGGAGTCTTTCCTCTGCAATACCGGGCAGTATTGGTCTCTGGTGCCTCGAAGGGTCTCCCCAAGCTGTTTTTTCTCCCTGAATAGGGGAGATTTAGGAGGATTGGTGAGAAATCTGTACAGCGGTATCAGAGCTCTCACAAGCCGCGTCCGTCCTGCACATCTTCCGGCCATGCCCCTTGCCTAATGCTAAATATCGTGTCTTCGGCGATATGAATATCGCCCACGCCCGCAGAACGATAGTCGATATATCGACTGTCGTTCTGCCCTAGAGTGAGGGGTCGGGCTCTACCGCCTCTGCTGGTACAGAGTGAGGGGGTCGGGCTCTACCTCCTCTGCCGGTACCGAGTGAGGGGTCGGGCTCTACCGCCTCTGCCGGTACCGGGTGAGGGGGTCGGGCTCTACCGCCTCTGCCTGTAGCGAGCGAGGGGGTCGGGCTCTACTGCCTCTGCCGGTACCGAGTGAGGGGGTCGAGCTCTGCCGGTACCGAGTGAGGGGGTCGGGCTCTACCGCCTCTGCCGGTACCGAGTGAGGGGGTCGGGCTCTACCGCCTCTGCCGGTACCAAATGAGGGGGTCGGGCTCTACCGCCTCTGCCGGTACCGAGTGAGGGGGTCGGGCTCTGCCGCCTCTGCCGGTACCGAGTGAGGGGGTCGGGTTCTACCGCCTCTGCCGGTACCAAGTGAGGGGGTCGGGCTCTGCCGGTACCGAGTGAGGGGTCGGGCTCTACCGCCTCTGCCGGTACCGAGTGAGGGTCGGGCTCTACCGCCTCTGCCGGTACCGAGTGAGGTAGGGCTGCACGATATTGGGGAAAAAAAGTACATTGCAATATTCGTTTTTCAACGATATATATCGCGATATTTAACTGGGTGGAATGTAGACGACACTGACAGTGGTGGTAGGAGGTAGAAGAATCCCCCGGAGTCCCGACTTCTCCCTGCCTAATGCTGTAGAGCGGCTGCTAAGAGTTCTATGCAAGGGGGGATTGCTGAACAAGGTGAGAGAGTTGCAGTCTGCTGTGTATCTGTGTCCCCCTGTGCAGCCAAGATGGCGGTCGGCACAGCTTGCTGAGGGATATGAGTACACTGAGGTCCTTTTTGTGAAGATTAGGAGGTCTGTGTATGGCTTTGGGGGCACCCGGGGGATGGAGGCAAGTCCCGAATGAGTGCGGAGTAAGTAGGCCTTACCGGGAACCACGAGCGCGCGATCGCGCTCCGATCTAGGCAAGGCCGCGCGGCTTCTGTGCCTGTGTAGGCCTCAACTCTGCGCTCCTCAGAACGGAGTCTTTCCTCCGCAATACCGGGCAGTATTGGTCTCTGGTGCCTCGAAGGGTCTCCCCAAGCTGTTTTTTCTCCCTGAATAGGGGAGATTTTGGAGGATTGGTGAGGATTCTGTACAGCGGTATCAGAGCTCTCACAAGCCGCGTCCGTCCCGCACGTCTTCCGGCCATGCCCCTTGCCTAATGCTAAATATCGTGTCTTCGGCGATATGAATATCGCCCACGCCCGCAGAACGATAGTTGATATATCGACTGTCGTTCAGCCCTAGAGTGAGGGGTCGGACTCTACCGCCTCTGCTGGTACAGAGTGAGGGGGTCGGGCTCTACCGCCTCTGCCGGTACCGAGTGAGGGGTCGGGCTCTACCGCCTCTGCCGGTACCGGGTGAGGGGGTCGGGGCTCTACCGCCTCTGCCGGTACCGAATGAGGGGGTCGGGGCTCTACCGCCTCTGCCGGTACCGAGTGAGGGGTCGGGGCTCTACCGCCTCTGCCGGTACCGAGTGAGGGGTCGGGGCTCTGCCGCCTCTGCCGGTACCGAGTGAGGGGTCGGGGCTCTACCGCCTCTCCCGGTACCGAGTGAGGGGTCGGGCTCTGCCGGTACCGAGTGAGGGGTCGGGCTCTACCGCCTCTGTCGGTACAGAGTTGGTGGAGATTTCCCTCCCCTGAATTATACAGCTGTTGGCGTAATTCTTCCTGTCCTGAAGATCTATTTACTAATTTTGTTTCAATAATTTTTTATTGAAGGTCTTCAGGATTGCTATAGAATAATAATGAATTCAAGAACATCGACAACAATTCACATGACCAAAGCTAGGATCACCTGCGGATCCAGATCTATCGACTATAAAAGTGTTAATTTTACCATAGACTCAATCAGTTATTCACAGCGGTATCTATAGATTTCCTACAGCCCTTGGGGCGGGGGGGGGGGGGGAGTGGGACACAGTGGTTAGACCAGTGGGAGCTATAAGTAAGTGTGGGCTCTTAGTCGGTTCACTAAGTAGCCGGCTCTCAGTAGTCCTCTAGGGTCTTGAGGTTGATTGAGCTGTTTGGTTGGTGTATGTATCCAAAGCCAACACTCCTCTTTTTATAAAAACATTTACCGTACAAATGTGTCAAACATTCACACAGCCACCACAAAAAAAAGATCGAATTTTGTCTAATATGAGTATCTTCTATGATTGTCACCACCACCTAGTGCCCATAATGTAATATGTTCCTGATTTATGGTATTTCAGGAAGATAACGCATTATGGCCACCAGCTGGCACTTGTGACCATCATTAATAATCATGCAACTTTTTTTTTTTTTCTTTTGTGGCAGTTGTACAAATGTTTGTCACATTCGCACAGCAATTTTTTTTTTTTGTTTCATAAATGGACCCCCAAGTGTAAAGATGGGGAAGAGCAGAAGAAAGGGACAAAACAATGTGGTAAAGGAAGGGTATCCTGCTGGGTCCCCAGAAGGCGGAAATATAGTAGGGACTATTTTACTCTTTTTACTTAGTGTCATTTTGTACGAAAGTTTCAGTTAATTATTTAATTTACCGGCATTAAAGAAATGCTAATATTTTAAAAAAAATGTATCTTTTATTTGTTGGTACTGAACATAATAAACAAAGAATACATAAAAAAAAACACTACATTTCATTTATGGTTCCCATGGATACGAGTTGATCAGAGTGTGATCTGGCAGATAAGGACACAGTAATTATAGCGATGCCTTCCTTAGAAACAAAGAAAGGAAAGAGATTATAAAATACAACAGCATTTCTTCCAGATCTGTGCAGTAATCCAGTGTGAGACAGACAGCGGGGCTCAGAAGCGAGCGCGTGTAAAGCCGGCCATAGAGGGTTCGAATCTCGGCCGGTTCAGCAGAGACCAGCCGAAATTTGAACCATGTATGGGCAGGCTGATTGTACCTAAGTTGAGTGATCAACTTTGGTACAACCAGCCTGTGAGTAATTCCATCACTAGCAGTAATCACAGTGTGGGGATGGCTCCCCCTACTGGGAGGACACAATTACTTTGTGGAAGGGATTCCCCCATCAACACGTGATTGCGGGAAAGAGAATTGCTCCATTTTATCACCGGCTTAAGCCATCCTGCAGTGTATAGATCTTGTGAAGGAAAATTATAGATATGCAAACCAAAATCAATCAAGACCACGAAAAAATAAAAATATATATATATCCAGACACAGTAATTTCATCCAAAGATAAATTGATTCAGTTACGATATCTACATCACACATATGTTACTCCCAAAAGGCTTTTCTTGAAGCTGCTTGCTATGGGGGCACTCAAACAGGCTCGTTTCTGAGCCCTGCTCTCTGTGTCCATAGGACACAGTAAGTGTGCCTCAGCCCTGCCCCCGTTCCCTCCTCACTGGCTGTGATTGGCAGCAGGCGAAGCCAATGAGAAACGAGAGACATGGGTGAGCCTCGGCTTTCGTGCACATCACTGAATTGAGATCAGGCTTAGGTAAGTAATGGGGGGCTGACTGGGAACCTGCGAACTGAATGCACATAGAATGCATGAAGATAAAAAAAACCTTCAGCCTTGAAAACCACTTTAAGAGGTGAGTAATAATTGATAATGAAATGGTTGTGGAAGCAGGAGAGAGTGAGCCAGAGCGCCAGCAGGCGACCCAAGAAGAGGAGAATCAGGTCTGTTTTGTGCAAAACCAAGCGGCTTGTGATGGGGGCGCCCAGAGTGCCAGCAGGGGACCATTAAACAGAACAGATATATAACGTTATTTAAAACAAAAAACTGATTTTATAAACCTTTTAATGATACTGAATGTGACTACATTTGTGAATTTGGCTGTTGCCTTTATTGAGAAGCCCTGGTTTCTAACTGTAACCTCAGACGTGCGTTACCAAAAAGCAGCCTGAGAGCCACCCTGCGGATGGATGGAAAGCATGGAATTTGTTACTTTTATTGTATCTTTTAGTGACCTTTCTGTAAACGTAATAACCATTACTGCTGATAAGCTTAGGCCCATTCTGACCAGTTATTACGAACACAAGATCTTGCCCCCCAGAAAAGACACACAGACTTGTTTAATTCAGAATTAGGGCAAGGCCACAGCTTTATTGAACTTACCAACTGTAACAATATTAAATTACCACATAACGATGCTATTAGGTTTTGTAGGGGCCTGCTTCTTGTTCGAGTGGCCCTTGGCTGGCATGGATGGATCAGGGCTGGCTCGGTAAAGAAAGTTTGTAACGCCATGGGTAGCTGGTCAGTTTCCACTGTCAGGGAGGCCTCGTATTCTTCCGGTGACCTCTATTATCCAGGTCCTCTAACTTTCTCTGTAGTTCAATGAGCTGGCGAGAATACAGGAGAGAGTCTTCTTGAATGTCCCTGATGTCTTCATAATGGTGACTCACTTTCTCTTCCACCTCCAGGGGTGGTCTGCTACCCCTCTGAGCTAAACAAGGCAGATCACTGTTCTGACAGGGGAGAAGAGGGAGATCTTGTGTTCCTGCTAAGCAGGAACATGGATCTCTTTCTTCCCCCAGTCAGACCATGCCCCACATAGCAAGCACCCCATAGAGACACATTTAACCCTTTGATTGCCCCTGATGTTAACCCTTCCCTGCCAGTGTCATTAGGACAGTACCAGTGCATATTTTTAGCACTGATCACTGAAATAATGTCACTTGTCCCTAAAAAATTGTCAAAAGTGTCAGGTATCCGATTTGTCCGCCGCTATGTCGCAGTCCTGGTAAAAATCGCTAATCCGAAATAAAAATTCCATATAAATATCCCATAGTTTGTAAACACAATATCTTTTGCGCAAACCAATCAATATACGCTTATTGGGATTTTATTTGTTTTACCAAAAATATGTAGCAGAATACATGTTGGCCTAAATTGATGAAGAAATTCCATTTTTTCCATTTTTTCTTTGATATGTTTTGTAGCAGAAATTAAAAAATATTGTTTTTTTTTTTTTTTTCAAAATTGTCACTCATTTTTTGTTTATAGCACAAAAAAAAAACCACAGAGGTGATTTAAATACCACCAAAAGAAAGCTCTGTTTGTGGGGAAAAAAAGACAGAAATTTTAGTTGGGTACAGCATTGCACGACCGCACAATTGTTAGTTAAAGTAACGCCGTGCCGTATTGCAAAAAATGGCCTGGTCATTAAGGGGGTAAAACCATCTGGGGCTGAAGTGGTTAAAGAGGAATTTCAGAGGTAGTGTTCTGCAATACAAAACCTGCCTGCTCACTGATTGTGGCAATGGGCCTTTAGGTCCACATTAAAGCAGAGCTCCACCCAAAAGTGGATCTTCCACTTATCTGTCTCCTCTCCCCCTTCGGTGCCATGTTTGGCACCTTTTGGGGGGGGGGGGGGTACCTGTTTTTACCTGTCCCCACTTCCGTCGGAGCTCGCCACGGCAAGGTACATCAGAAGTTTGGCCCCCTCCTCCTCCTTCCTCTGCTGCCGGGCCAGTAAGCGAGTGCAGCGGACACCGGAGCTTGATTTGGCTGCTCAGCATGCACCCAAGTGTTTCCATGTGTGAAGGTAACCTGAAGGAATAAAGTTTTTTTTTTTTTTTTGTCATTGGGGTCAGCACCTCATTTATTCGCTCAGCAGATGCGCTTTTGCGCTTTTAAGAGAGCCCAACACTCCCCTTTCTAGACGAGCACCCAAAAAGCTTGGGTCGCCATAAAGCCCCTTTCATTTTTAAATGCCCCAGATAGTCCTAAAAGCACCTCTGTCTTTTTAAAAAAAAAAAAAAAACATCAAGCCTTCAAGACCTTATTCAAATACAGTTTTAGTATTTTTTCTTTAATCATGACAAGTAAGATTGGGACCCCGGTTTAGTACCATGCAGTAATTTTTAAAAAAATGTCCACACCCCTGGGAAACAGTTTTCTATGTGCCCTGTTCACACCATACATGTGCAGTGCTGTGCAGTAAAGTGCAGCTAAAAGGACATTGTATGAACAAGGCCTAAATGATAAAAATAAAAAAAATCTAGCCTCTTCCTCACCATATAGCTGGCTAATCAACCTTCTTTTTCTTTTTGAGAGATGTGTTTAAAAAAAAAGAAAAAAAAAATCCGGCCTCCTCCTGCCCTTATAGCCGGCCAATCATGCTCCATTTTCTTTTTGAGAGATGTGTTTAAAAAAAAAAAAATCTGGTCTCTTCCTCCCCTTATATTTGGACAATCATGCTCCTTTTATCTTTTTGAGAGATGTGTTTAAAAAAAAAAAATCCGGCCTCCTCCTCCCCTTATAGCCGGGCCAATCACGCTCCTTTTTGCGAGATGTGTTTAAAAAAAACAAAATCTGGCCTCCTTCTCCCCTTATAGCCAGCCAATCACGCCCCTTTTTGTGAGATGTGTTTTTAAAAAAAAAATCCGGCCTCCTCCTCCCCTTATATTTGGACAATCATGCTCCTTTATCTTTTTGAGAGATGTGTTTAAAAAAAAAATCCGGCCTCCTCCTCCCCTTATAGCCGGGCCAATCACGCTCCTTTTTGCGAGATGTGTTTAAAAAAAACTAAATCTGGCCTCCTCCTCCCCTTATAGCCAGCCAATCACGCCCCTTTTTGTGAGATATGTTTTAAAAAAAAACCTTATAGTATTCGTATATATATATATATATATATATATATGTTTCGGGAGACACGCTCTCTTCCTCATATATATACTAAGCATCCAATTTCTACAACATTTCCCCCCTGTTTATACTCATTTATGACAGTTCTGTCAGCACCTCAGCTTTTAGGAGTTCACCAAGGTCCATCATATAGTTCATACATGAGAGCCTGGGGTATGATTCTTGTACTCGTCCTCATCTTGTTCAGAGTGAAGTCCCAAATAAAGTTCATTTAAATCCTTTTGGAGAAACATAGTTTTTGTCAAAGATGAATCAATGAATCGCTGAAGGAGTCCTCGGACACAGGGAATGCAACAGCAACCACACAGGGTTAGCACAGTGGCGGCCATTACTATCGAGATCAACATATATTCCTTATCAGCTCACCCCACTTATCGAACCATGTCTCAAAGAGTCCAGTCAGGGGGTTTTCCACGCCAGAATTTTTCTGCCAGTGCTTTAGACAGCATCTGCAATCCTTGCAGGGCCTTCGTTATGCTACCATTGGGGGCTGTATGGTTAGGAAAGAAGGTGCAACAAAAGGCCTTGAACATCTTGCACACACCTTCCTTCTCTGCTAACAGCATATCAAGAGCAATACGATTCTGCCAGGCTGTCAAGAAGGTTGCATCCATTTGGCTGGCCACTCCTAGAATGGCATCTCTGGTGTAATTCACAAACATTTGCTGATTATAATAGATGTCGTTTATCCAATCGACATTCTTGTTAGGTTGAACCCCCAAGAAGATGGAGGTGAATCCGGCTGATATCTTGTCCTGTGCTTTGAATTCATCAGGGACTCCTCATGGTACTCCGATAAAATCAGTGTAGACTCGATTTGATTGTCAAATGATCCTTGTAGTGCGTCTTTCTTTATTCGAAAGTGTTGTTTCTTCAACTGCGGCATCTTCATCTCATAACCGACAGGTATCCCTTTCTATTTGGGAGGATGTTTGTTTCTAAGTTTCATATCCCCACACAGCCACCAAACATCAGCTAATTGTTTCTTTTGGTTCTGAAACCAATCTGCTGGTAAGGTGGGTTACTGGTTAATATATTTTATAAGCAGTAAGTCGGGGTGTAAGTCTCCTACATTTCACTCTTGGTGCTGACAAAGCAGATAAAATTTCCTAAGACTGCCCTAACAGAGGGGGGTATGCTCTGCATCTTGGTGACTGAATACAATTTTTGCTCTTCTCTACACTCAGTGTTTGTGAGTTTTTCCTTGAACTTTCTTATTATACATATCATATCATATTATTATACATATCATATCATATTATTATACATATCAGGTTTGTTTCATCTGTTAGGAAAGGAACAGTCGCTAGCTGGGGCCTTGAGTTGGCACATGAGATACAATTTCCCAGCCCTTTGGTTTTGGTTGTCCATCTGACCCATTCTACCCACTCATTTTTATCCCCAAACCCTGTTTCTATACTTAACTGTTCTTTGTAAATAAAATTAGTTTTAAACAAGTCTGGACAAAACCTTATTAATAGCATGCTAATAACTGAAAGTGCAACTTGTCCTTTCCCAAGTACTTGAATTTGTATTGTTCCCACTGTATCTCTTCCAAGGGGTGTATATATATATATATATATATATATATATATATATATATATATATATATATATATATACCTAACTTATAGGTTCCTGAATCCTCCTTTGTTGCATTTTTCAAAACCAATAACAGTTGGTTATAGCTATTCCCCTGTGGTGGCAGTTTATGCAAACTTAAACGCTGCACTAAACTTTTTTGTTGGGGAGTCTGGGCTGAAGAGGTTAGGTAACCATCTAAATCTGTAATCCACCATACTTCAGACCATGAAAAACAGGTGGCAGTTCCACACATATATTTTTTGTAATTGCTATATCTAAATATCCAGTTGCGTGAGCATTCTATTACCTGACAGACAACAAATTTGACTGCTATAATAGATCCTTCACTTCTGGTGATGGTTAGATCACCATTGGGCATTTATGGCAGTTCTCTCTTGTGTAACCCTTTATCCTGTTTTTGGGTCCTAGAGTTTAGATCCAAAAATATTAGTGCTAATGCTATAATACTGCCCACTATCATTATCCCTATTAGGAATCCGCCCATCCATGTTTTGATAAAGCACCCTGGTTCTAACAGTTGTCTTTCCCTAAGCTGTTTTACCGCCCCTATGAGCCTATATTGTGCCATGTTTCTTCACCGGGTTTGAGACGGGTGGTCCCTGTTGGAGTCACCCCCTTTTGTAGCCGGACTTTCGCTGAAGACTCTGTGGGCATTCCCTGGTCTGGCCCTAGATTCTTTGCCTCTTTACAATGTGAGAGGTGGATCCAGGGTACTCTTTCTGCTATCTTGACTGCTGTGGGCTTAGGTACATTGGGCAGAGGTCCCTTACCAGGGACTTTACCCATCTTAAACAGAACAACAGTTAAGCAAAGCACTTAATATTATGGTGTCAGTGTCTATTCTTTACTAGAAGGCTGCCATGCACTGGCAGACACTGCTGATAACTTTTTTTTTTTTTTTTAGTTCAGAAGTTTATCACTTAAAGACGCAGACACCACAATAAACCTATTCTACTTAAATTCAGATAACATATATTTGGTATTCTCACTTATTTCTTCTTGTTTCACACATCTCTGGGCCATATTAACGTGTGCACGCAGTTAGTTAAGGTCTTCTCACACAGACACTTATACACAATACTTTTGTTAACTCGCAGACATACACAGACTCTGAGCGGTTTACTGCACTTCTTCAACCTTCCTAGTTCTGTGTTCTACTAAAAAATATTGATATTCTTACACTTAACAAAAATATTGTTTATAACTCGCAGACATACACAGGCTCTCTAAGAGTTCTGTGTTCTACTAAAAAATATTGGTATTCTTATGAAGATCTTCTCACACAGACACTTCCACATACACAGACTCTCTAACCAAATTAAAACAAATTATAAGTCACTCTTACCTTGAACCAGAATGGGTCTTTTATTCGGCCAATTCTTGGGAACCCGTCACCTGATAGGGACCAGTTGGTAGACCGGCCTCTGTTGACGTCAATTCAGACGGAGGACTTCTGCAGTAAAAGAATCCCATATGTTGGGACTCCCCGTATGGTAACAGTCACCCATGATCTGGTCCCATCACAGGATCTTGGGTCCTGGCTCGAAGGACCAAGTTTGTGAGGGAAATTGACCTTAGACCATACTCAGGATCAAGTTAAGAAGTTTATTTACTGGTACGAGGAGACAAGGTACAACTAAAGTACTAACTTGTCTAATTATTCCACAATTCCTGATCCAAAAATATTAGTACTAATGCTATAATACTTCCCACTATCATTATCCCTATTAGGAATCTGCCCATCCATGTTTTGATAAAGCACCCTGGTTCTAACAGTTGTCTTTCCCTAAGCTGTTTTACCGCCCCTATGAGCCTATATTGTGCCATGTTTCTTCACCGGGTTTGAGACGGGTGGTCCCTATTGGAGTCACCCCCCTTTGTAGCCGGACTTTCACTGAAGACTCTGTGGGCATTCCCTGGTCTGGCCCTAGATTCTTTGCCTCTTTACAATGTGAGAGGTGGATCCAGGGTACTCTTTCTGCTATCTTGACTGCTGTGGGCTTAGGTACATTGGGCAGAGGTCCCTTACCAGGGACTTTACCCATCTTAAACAGAACAACAGTTAAGCAAAGCACTAAATATTATGGTTTCAGTGTCTATTCTTTACTAGAAGGCTGCCATGCACTGGCAGACACTGCTGATACCTTTTTTTTTTTCAGTTCAGATGTTTATCGCTTAAAGATGCAGACACCACAATAAACCTATTCTATTTAAATTCAGATAACATATATTTGGTATTCTCATTTTTTTTTCTTGTTTCACACATCTCTGGCCCATATTAACATGCACACGGAGTTAGTTAAGGTCTTCTTAACTAACTTATACACAATACTTTCATTAACTCGCAGACATACACAGACTCTCTGAGCGGTTTACTGCACTTCTTCAACCCTCCTAGTTCTGTGTTCTACTAAAAAATATTGATATTCTTACACTTATACACAATATTTTTGTTAACTCGCAGACATCCACAGACTCTCTAAGAGTTCTGTGTTCTACTAAAAAATATTGGTATTCTTATGAAGATCTTCTCACACAGACACTTCCACATACACAGACTCTCTATCCAAATTAAAACAAATTATAAGTCACTCTTACCTGGAACCAGAATGGGTCTTTTATTCTGCCAATTCTTGGGAACCCGTCACCTAATAGGGACTAGTTGGTAGACCGGCCTCTGTTGACGTCAATTCAGACGGAGGACTTCTGCAGTAAAAGAATCCCATGTGTTGAGACTCCCCGTACGGTAACGGTCACCCGTGATCTGGTCCCGGTACAGGATCTTGGGTTCTGGCTCGAGGGACCAAGTTTGTGAGGGAAATTCACCTTAGCCCGCACTCTAATTTCACACACATCTAATTTCATGATGACCTATCATACTTTGAAGGCCCTGGAGCACCAGAACAAAGGAAACGCCCATAAAATGACCCCATTTTGAAAAGCATACACCACAATGTATATTCTATGAGGCATTATGAGTTTTTTTAACATGTCCTTTTTTTTCCACAAGTTTTTCTGAAAATGTGGAAAGAAAATTAAAACTTTTTTTTTCACACAAATTTGTCCATTTAGCAGGGATACTGTCAGCACAGCCAAAGCATTGGTCCAGGTAGCAGGCAGAGATATGATCTATAAAGTCCTGGGTCATAAGATGCAGCAATATGGTCAGCACAGCCAAAATATTGATCCAGGCAGCAGGAAGGACCATCAAGCTTAAGGCCTCTGTCAGAAAGGAATGGGGACAGGGGTAGAGGCTTCTCCCACCCAAATCTCTTTGAAGCCTCCGGATTCCAGACCCTGTACTGGGAACACAGAAAACCAAAAACAGTTTTTCTATACTCCAAAGACTATTCTGAAACCCCTCACATAAGTGAGACCCCTGTGTACTAAAGTAGAAGGGCAAAAGATCATTCCAAGTGGCAGGCAAAAAACATGGTCGATTAGAAGGCCAAGGTCGGTGCACTTGGAAGTCAAAAACTTGTTTTAAAACGGCAGGCAAAGGCATAGTCGGTAAACAGGCTGAGGTCGGTGCACGTGGATGTCAGAAACGTGGTTTTTAAAACGGCAGGCAAAGGCATCATCGGTAAACAGGCCAGGGTCAGTTAACGTGTAAAAGTAATTCCTTCTATAAAGTCCTGGGCCATTACATGCAGCAATATGGTCAGCACAGCCAAAATATTGATCCAGGCAGCAGGAAGAACCATCAAGCATAAGGCAGATGTCAGAAAGGAATGGGGACAGGGGTAGAGGCTTCTCCCACCCAAATCTCTTTGAAGCCTCCGGACTCCAGACCCTGTACTGGGAACACAGAAAACTAAAAACAGTTTTTCTATACTCCAAAGACTATTCTGAAGCCCCTCACATATGTGAGACCCCTGTGTACTAAAATAGAAGGGCAAAAGATCATTCCAAGTGGCAGGCAAAAAACATGGTCGATTAGCAGGCCAAGGTCGGTGCACTTGGAAGTCAAAAACTTGTTTTAAAACGGCAGGCAAAGGCATCGTCGGTAAACAGGCTGAGGTCGGTGCACATGGATATCAGAAACGTGGTTTTTAAAACGGCAGGCAAAGGCATCGTCGGTAAACAGGCCAGGGTCAGTTAACGTGTAAAAGCAGTATATATCCTAACTTATCTATATATCCTAACTTATCTATATATCCTAACTTATCTATATATCCTATCTTATCTATATATATCCTATCTTATCCTAACTAATTTTTTTGTTTTTTTTTGTTTTTTTTTTGTTTTTGTTTTGTTTTGTTTTTTGGGGGGGGGGGTTGGGTTTTTTTTTTTGTTTTGTTTTTTCAACCATCCATGCAAGGATGGCCCTCTGATGCTGGTAAGGATCAGACTGTTCTCGCCTTCATTCCCTCGCTCATGTATGTAAAGTCTTTGAAAAACTCCTGCTCAATTGAGCAAATTGGTATCTCCAGGTCCTTGGACAGAAAAGTGTTCACTTCAATGATTTCTTCCAGTGGTTCCTCAAAAATGGGCTCTGATATAGTTCCTCTTTCTATTTCTGCCCAGTCAATCCCCTTGAAGAAAGGGTGTGATCTGAGATTGCGCACTAGGTATGCACGTTCCTCTTGGTCATGCCAAAAAAGTCTGTGTATGAGTTCATACAGGGAAAAGTCCATGTCGAATGGGAAACTGGTTGACATGGTGTGAATGTTGTCAGCCAACTGCTGTTGATTCTCCACTCCAGTATAAAAAGGATGGAACCCTACGGCCATCTCATATACTATTATCCCAAATGAGAAATAGTCTGCTGGGTAATAGTATGGCTTATAAGCATAGACTTCAGGGGCCATGTAACTTGGTGTCCCCACACGCTCTCTGACTCTGCTGGACTCCGTGACACAAGTTGCCGCCAAACCAAAATCTGCAATTTTGGCAAAACCGTCATTATCCAGAAGAATGTTCTCTGGTTTTAGATCCCTGTGAAGAATCTGAAGAGAATGAAGGTATTGCAGTCCACACAGAATTTCGGCAGTAAGATGTTTTAAGGTCACTTCATAAAATGGAGCTGAAGACTTTATGAATGCACTGAGATCCCCTCCACCCAGGAACTCCATAACAAAGACCAGATGGGCCTTTGTTTGAAAGGAGCAGTAGAGATGTGCAAAAAATGGGGAGTCGCTGCATGTTTCCATTATGTAACGCTCTTCAAGGGCACAGCTAGGATCACCAGCAAGTAGTTTTTTTTTTTTAACAATTTTCACTGCCAGCTTTTTGTCAATGAAGGGATGAGAGGCCAAAAACACTTTTCCAAAGGACCCCTGTCCAAGCATTCTATGAAAGGTGAAACTTTCCATGGTAGGTTTGTCAGACTCGTAGGTAGGTGAAGTATCGTCGCCTTCACTGTTGTCCGTTTTGTTGTCCTTATTGGATTTGGTCAGTGAAGTCTTTATGTTTTCACTGGTGACTTGTTTGTTGTCCTTGTTACTTGCAGCCAGTGAAGTCTTCTCATCCTCACTATTGGCTGATTTTTTGTCTTTGTTGGATTTGGCCAGTGGAGCCTCCTCGCCCACACTGGTGACTGGTTTGTTGTCCTCCTTGGATTTTGGCAGCGAAGTCTCCTCGTTTTCACTGGTGACTTGCTTGTTGTCCTTGTCAGTTGTAGCCAGTGAAGTCTTCTCATCCTCACTGTTGGCTGATTTTTTGCCCTCATTGGATGTGGCCATTAAAGCCTCCTCGCTCTCACTGGTAACTGAAGTTATGGGAGGTTTCTTGTCCTCCATGGATGTAGCCGGTGGAATTGGCTTTGTGTCTTGGTTGGATGAGATAACATTTTTGCCTGGAGAGAGAGAAAAAAAAAGTGTTACTTCTACTTGAACATCATTTATATGAAAAATAATATACAGTCATTTAATTGTGTCATGTAAGTGACTCTGTGTTGTGACACTAATATTGTGTCACACATTTCTCTTTTATGGCAGTTTTATACATACATGGACAATATGGTGATTCTCAGCCCTGGATATCTATTCTCAGTACATTTATAAGCCCCCATGACATCACTAAAAGCTATTAAACACTGAGTAACCATACTTAACCCTTTCACTGCCAGGTCCGTACGTCATACAGGCTTGACAAGAGGGGGTGGATGTCAGATCCATAGGACACAGGGATTTGCATATTTGACAAGCCGACTTCCTGCTGTCAGATTGAAGCAGTCCGGCGCCTTGGTAACAGCCGCCCACTACTCCCCACCCACAACGTTTGATGTGGCCCAGATCAAAGGTTGCCAAACCGACATACCAGAGCATCAGAGTGCATAGCGCCAGCATCGGAAGAAGCAAGCACTAAGAGGATTAGCTGCACTGAGCCAATCAACTTCTATTATATCCTGCAGGGTTGTTGTGCTTTGTGAAAGCGCTGCACTTCACCTGTGGTACTGGTAAACTGCAGTGCATCATTGTGAAAGCAACCTTTATAAGGGGCTCAGGACAGTAAGTTAACCTTTGCAGTTTGGGGGGGGGGGGGTTGTAAAACTCCTTAGTTGAGACATGTTTTTACCACCACCCCCCAACCACTGGTATAGCATCAGGTTTTTTTTTTTTGCCAGAAGGTTTCACCCAGAAGAAAGTGGAAACTGACCTGTTTTCTATCATATTTTTCATCAAAACATACTTTTAGTAAATCTTGCCAATCAAATCCCTAAAATGACTTAATTGAACAATGTAGGAGCTGGGGGGATGAGTCCTGTAGGCAGGTATGGTCCAGGCACTATATGACAAAGCAGAATTAATAATCTTCTTTTCCTGCAGCCCCCCTTCTGCCTGGTCATACATATGCTGGAACACAACTGTCCATATGAATAATCCTGGTAAATGGGAATGTGATTGAGGGGGGAGGACAGTGGCGGGCCTCATTCCTATTGATTGTCCCTGTATACACAGCCTGTCACTGGGGAGGAGCTCACACTGACTTTGTATTCATTCATAGACCATGTATGTCTCCTGCACACCTGACCCCTGCAGCCCAACTGTCACCTGAATTCACATAAGGGCAGGCTGACAAACATAATCACAAGTGCTATTACTGGCTGGACCTCCAGGGAGGAGACTTTACAACAGATTCATAAAAACTCATCCCCATCCGTATTCTCCATGGAAAGATTTCCCCTCTATTCCTGTCCTGATGGCAGCCCACAATGTTGGCTTTTCCATTCATTTCTATCATCCTGGTGACATTGGTGATCAGAACAAATATAGAGGGAGAATCTCTGTAACGGGACATAAAAAGTGTTAAAAACCGGACAGAGGTTCTAACTCTTCCCTACTCTCTGTCTAGTGACCTCCTATGTATATATATATATATATATATATATATATATATATATAGTGTCCCCAATATATATATATCTATGTATTTGGGTGATAAATGTAATGTATGCTTTGCATTTTATCTCATTATTCTAATACTTACTATCTGTGTCTTCCAACTTTGTGTGAAGAAAGGGATAAAATCTACCCAGAAATTTCCAAATTCTCTTCCCATTTGCCCTAAGTCTATCCCTTTTAGGGGCAGACTCTTGGGGCTGTGGGGTTGGTCTGTGGTCCTCTGTTAAGAGTCCCGCTCGTAGTAATTTTACAGAATCCTCCTTGTTGGTTTTCAGGAGATCCATCGCATCATATCCTCTCTTTCTCACAGTCAGCCAGTTCATGATTACAAATCACAAAGCAAAGCCTCAGAGAGAAAGAGAACACAACCACCTCTAGCAGAGTACAACGATGGAATGGCTCAAGGATGCTCTGCGAGCTCTATTTATAGGCAGCAGCTGAGGGGGGCGGAGCCAAGTGATGACAGTTAAGAAAACAAGGTCACATGACCTTTTTTTTTTAACCAGAGACATGACTATATAGGGGAAAAACATTGTTTATCCTATCTGGTGTTTATATGTCAGATTTTTTTGGCAATTTTTTTTTTAACTAAAAGAAATATGGAACATCTTTGCTCAGCTTACATCTGAATTATTAATTTTTTCTGTATCCGTCACATAATAAAATCATTTTATTTCTGTCTATGGACACAATTCACAAAGCTATAACATTAGGACAAGGTTGTATTTGTATCCCTGTAACAGTCATGTTCAGATCTGCTGGCTCCAAACTGAAATTACTGGTCATGTGATCTTAGCCTGGTGATGGAAATACAAAATGTTGGCCATATAGTATTTAACCCTTTGAGTGCCAGTCTGTAATATTCCCTCATTATAAGGACATTGTTTAGATTTCAGCACTGTGATAGTGTGAATGCCAATCAGTTATGTAATACTGTACACTAATGGATTTCATATCTTTTTTTTTTTTTTTTTGATAAATAGAACCTTATTTTGGTGGCGTTTATTATCCACTGTTTTTTTTTTTTTTTTTGTTACTATATAATAAAAAAGAAAAATTGAACAATTTGGTAGTTCTTCAGCCCTGGGTATCTAGTCTCGGAACATGGCTTTTATAAGTCCACATCCCTAACAGATATTAAATGCTGAGTAACCATACTTAAATTTTCAGGCCTCAAAACATAGCAATCCTAATGTGATATCTGACCACACTGAGATCTTAGTGCCAACGACCACAGATCAGCTACAAAGAGGAAGCCATACTGGGCTCATTACATACTATGCTTTCTGCTAAGTAGCTCTTGTGCTCTAGGGCTTCTTCACACCATATCCATTGAGCTGTGTTTTTCTGCACACCACCGCGCATGTATGGTGTGAACAAATTCCTATGCCCAGTACACATAGGAGACATCGGCTGCTTCAATAAAAACCGGCCAACAGGCTTTACTGTCCTCCCTCTCAATGCAATCCCATTTGCAGACCCCGGCTGTTACTTTATGTTGCCTACAGAGATTACTTCAGTCCCACTGAGGAGCTGCCACTAAAGTATATGGACTATTACAGACTCTTATGGGCTTTTAGGTTATTTTTACAAATCCAATTATTATTTTTTATTGTATATGCATTATGACCAGTAGTTGCTTTTGATTATTCTATACTCCTCTTTGCACCATTTTCCCTTATATCAATTCCATCATTCTGCTTATTGTATTTTGAAAATATTTCTAATATTCTGTATTTGGTGTTCTCTAAGTAGTTGTAATTTAATCAGAGTATAGCATCAAGTCAATTAAACTCCTGGAATATTGATCTGGCAGATGGGGTTGTTAATCAGTTTCAGCTGCTATGGTGTTAATGAAATTAACCTCTTGCCGACCGCTGCACGACTATATACGGCGGCAGTCA
Source organism: Pelophylax lessonae (assembly GCF_965119305.1). Classification (NCBI taxonomy): domain Eukaryota; kingdom Metazoa; phylum Chordata; class Amphibia; order Anura; family Ranidae; genus Pelophylax; species Pelophylax lessonae. The sequence continues at coordinate 98,918,357 of NC_138777.1, read as the reverse complement.
TCCCCTCCTGGGCAAAGTGACGTATATATACGTCACTCGCCCACGAGCCAATAGGGGACAAGCACGCGCCGCCGGAGGCGCGCTCCCACTTGTTCTCGGACACTCCAGCGCGAGTGACCGGCGGCTCGGATGTCCGCCGGTCACTCACAATCGTCCGTTACAGATGGTGAAAGGCAGTCGGCTAATGTTAAACAAAGCCGCCTGTCATTCTCCCTGGTGTAACTGCAGAGATCATATGATCCTGCTATTTAGGATCGTATGTCTCTGTGGTTACATCAAATGCCACGCCCCTTTACAGTAAGAAGCATGCCCCTAGGGACACATTTAACCCCTGCCTCTTCAATACAGTTAACCCCTTCCCTGCCAGTGTCATTTTTACAGTAACAGTGCATATGTAAAGCAATGATTACTGTAGTAATGTCACTGGTACCCCCAAAAGTGTCAAAAATGTCAGTCAAGGGTCCGATCTGTCCGCCACAATGTCGCAGTCCCGCAAAAAAATCGCAGATCGCCGCCATTACTCGTTAAAAAAACACAAAAAATGACAGAAATCTTTCCCTTAGTTAGTAAAGGCAATAACTTTTGCGCAAACCAATCAAACTATGCTTATTGTGATTTTTTTTTTACCAAACATATGTAGCAGAAAACAAATTGGCCAAAAATGTTAAAAAATTTTGATTTTTACATTTTTAATTTGGGAATTTCATATAAAAAATGTGAAAAATTATTTTTATTTTTGCAAAATTGACGCTATTTTTTTGTTTATATCGCATGATCAAAAAATCGCACACGTGATCAAATACCACCAAACGAAAGCTCTGTTTGTGGGAAAAAAAGGACGTCAATTTAATTTGGGTACAGCGTCGCACGACCGCGCAATTGTCCATTAAAGTCACGCAGTGCCGAATCGCAAAATTGGACCTGGTCAGGAAGGGGGTAAAATCTTCCGGTGCTTAAGTGGTTAACAGGTGCACTAGATGGGCAACAATGAGACGACCTCCAAAACAGGAAAAGTTTTTCAGATGGAGACCAGTAAAAAAAATCCCTACTCATCTTTTCTGATTGTTTATCACTAGTTTTGCGTTTGGCCAATGTCAGTATCATTACTGGTAGCATGAGGTGATACCTGGACCCCATAGAGGTGTATATGTATGTATATATATATGTGTGTGTGTGTGTGTGTGTGTGTGTATATATACACATTGTAGCGGGCCTCATTCTTCATGATTGTATACACAGCCTGTCACTGGGGAGGCGCTCACACTGACTTTGTATTCATTCATAGACCATGTATGTCTCCTGCACACCTGTCCCCTGCAGCCCAACTGTCACCTGAATTCACATGACGGCAGGCTGACAAACGTAATCACAAGTGCTATTACTGGCTGGACCTCCAGGTATGAGACTTTACAACAGATTCATAAAAACTCATCCCCCATCCGTATTCTCCATGGAAAGATTTCCCCTCTATTCCTGTCCTGATGGCAGCCCACAATGTTGGCTTTTCCATCACTTTCTATCCCGGTGACATTGGTGATCAGAACAAATATAGAGGGAGAATCTCTGTAATGGGACATAGAAAGTGTTAAAAACCAGACAGAGGTTCTAACTCTTCCCTACTCTGTTTAGTGACCTCCTATGTATATATATATATATATATATAATGTCCCCAATATATATGTATGTATTTGGGTGATAAATGTAATGTATGCTTTGCATTTTATCTCTTTATTCTAATACTTACTATCTGTGTCTTCCAACTTTGTGTGAAGAAAGGGGTAAAATCTACCCAGAAATTTCCAAATTCTCTTCCCATTTGCCCTAAGTCTATCCCTTTTAGGGGCAGACTCTTGGGGCTGTGGGGTTGGTCTGTGGTCCTCTGTTAAGAGTCCCGCTCGTAGTAATTTTACAGAATCCTCCTTGTTGGTTTTCAGGAGATCCATCGCATCATATCCTCTCTTTCTCACAGTCAGCCAGTTCATGATTACAAATCGCAAAGCCTCAGAGAGAAAGAGAACACAACCACCTCTAGCAGAGTACAACGATGGAATGGCTCAAGGATGCTCTGCGAGCTCTATTTATAGGCCGCAGCTGAGGGGGCGGAGCCAGGTGATGACAGTTAAGAAAACAAGGTCACATGACCTTTTTTTTTTTTTTTTACCAGAGACATGACTATATAGGGGAAAAACATTGTTTATCCTATCTGGTGTTTATATGTCAGAATTTTTGGCAATTTTTTTAACTAAAAGAAATATGGAACATCTTTGCTCAGCTTACATCTGAATTATATATTTTTTCTGTATCCGGCACATAATAAAATCATTTTATTTCTGTCTATGGACACAATTCACAAAGCTATAACATTAGGACAAGGTTGTATTTTTATCCCTGTAACAGTCATGTTCAGATCTGCTGGCTCCAAACTGAAATTACTGGTCATGTGATCTTAGCCTGGTGATGGAAATACAAAATGTTGGCCATATAGTTTTTAACCCTTTGAGTGCCAGTCTGTAATATTCCCTCATTATAAGGACATTGTTCAGATTTCAGCACTGTGATAGTGTGAATGCCAATCAGTTATATAATACTGTACACTAATGGATTTCATATCTTTTTTTGATAAATAGAACCTTATTTTGGTGGTGTTTATTATCCACTGTTTTTTTTTTTTTTTGTTACTATATAATAAAATAGAAAAATTTAACAATTTGGTAGTTCTTCAGCCCTGGGTATCTAGTCTCGGTACATGGCTTTTATAAGTCCACATCCCTAACAGATATTGAATGCTGAGTAACCATACTTAAATTTTCAGGCCTCAAAACATAGCAATCCTAATGTGATATCTGACCACACTGAGATCTTAGTGCCAACGACCACAGATCAGCTACAAAGAGGAAGCCATACTGGGATCCAGGGCCGCCATCAGGGGGGTACAGCCAGTACTCCTGTATGGGGCCCCGGCACATAGGGGGGCCCGGACAGCAGGAAGATCGGTAGGATGACAGCATACCTCCCAATCTGGGCAGGACTGTCCCACTGTACAGAGGCTTTGTCTGGCATAATTCTGGTGATAAATGTTACCTTCTAGCTCAGAAGGACCTGCAGCAGTGGGAACATTTAGAGCAGCCAGGGATTGGCTAACAAACCAGCTGGGTGTGCACTATACAGCCACAATGAGAGACTGCACCTGTCAAATTCATGCTGTGATGTCGGTAATGGGCGGACTGCTACTCAGACCCGCCCCCTGTGTCAAGCAACACGTGCATAGGGAAGAAGGAAAAGGAAGATATGGCAGCCAGCAACAGAAAGGTATTTTAGAAAGGTAATCATGTGGAAGATGGGGGACCTTTGGGGAAGATAAGGGCAGAGGAGAGGTGTGTGTGTTGCAGAGGTTGTAGCAGCTGGGAAGAGGTGCAGTACAGAGGCATTTACGTACATTCGCTACTATGTACAGCTTGGTATGGCACTACTCCCGATTTTTAACATTGGCCATAATGGGAAATCTTGGTCACTTTGGTATAACACGACTCCCGATTTTTAACATTGGCCTCAATGGAGAATCTTGGTCAACTTGGTATGGCACTGCTCCCTGTCTAACATTTTCATCTATGGGAAATCTTGGTCAGCTTAGTAAGGCACTACTCCCTATCTAGCACTCTCCTGAACCCTGTGTATAATGCACTCCAGAACCCTGCATTCTGTATCTAGCATTCTCCTGAACATATTCCTGACCCCTGCACTCTGTATGGGGATGGGGTTGTGAATTTGTGGAGGAATTTGGGGGGTTGCGCTGTGAGGGGTGATTGGGAGGGATTTTTGCTAGGTAGAGGGATTGGAGGAGGGAGGTGATAATACAATTTAATATAATTTTGATATTTTCGGTGGAAGGGGGGGGGTGCCCTGTCAGGTAGGCTGTATGGGGCCCCAGGATTTCTAGCGGCACCCCTGCTGGGCTCATTACATACTGTGCTTTCTGCTAAGTAGCTCTTGTACTCTAGGGCTTCTTCACACCATATCCATTGAGCTGTGTTTTTCTGCACACCACCGCGCATGTATGGTGTAAACAAATTCCTATGCCCAGTACACATAGGAGACATCGGCTGCTTCAATAAAAACCGGCCAACAGGCTTTACTGTCCTCCCTCTCAATGCAATCCCATTTGCAGACCCCTGCTGTTCCTTTATGTTCCCTACAGAGATGACTTCAGTCCCACTGAGGAGCTGCCACTAAAGTATATGGACTATTACAGACTCTTATGGGCTTTTAGGTTATTTTTACAAATCCAATTATTATTTTTTATCGTATTTGCATTATGACCAGTAGTTGCTTTTAATTATTCTATACCCCTCTTTGCACCATTTTCACTTATATCAATTCCATCATTCTGCTTATTGTATTTTGAAAATATTTCTAATAATCTGTATTTGGTGTTCTCTCAGTAGTTGTAATTTAATCAGAGTATAGCATCAAGTCAATTAAACTCATGGAATATTGATCTGGTCAGTTAAGTGGCAGATGGGGTTGTTAATCAATTTCAGCTGCTGTGGTGTTAATGAAATTAATCTCTTGCAGACCGCTGTATGACTATATACGGCGGTCAGCCCCTCCTGGGCAAAGTGACATATATATACGTCACTCGCCCGCGAGGCAATAGGGGGCAAGCACGCGCCGCCGGAGGCGCGCTCCCGCCCCCACTCGTTCTCGGACACTTCAGCGCGAGTGACCGCCGGCTCGGATGTCCGCCGGTCACTCGCGATCGTCCGTTACAGAGGGAGAAAGGCAGTCGGCTAATGTAAACAAAGCCGCCTGTCATTCTCCCTGGTGTAACTGCAGAGATCATATGATCCTGCTATTTAGGATCGTATGTCTCTGTGGTTACATCAAAAGCCACGCCCCTTTACAGTAAGAAGCACGCCCCTAGGGACACATTTAACCCCTGCCTCTTCAATAAAGTTAACCCCTGCCCTGCCAGTGTCATTTTTACAGTAACAGTGCATATGTATAGCACTGATTCCTGTAGTAATGTCACTGGTACCCCCAAAAGTGTCAAAAATGTCAGTCAAGGGTCTGATCTGTCCGCCGCAATGTCGCAGTCCCGCAAAAAAATCGCAGATCGCCGCCATTACTCGTTAAAAAAAAACACCAAAAATGACAGAAATCTTTCCCTTAGTTAGTAAAGGCAATAACTTTTGCGCAAACCAATCAAAATACGCTTATTACGATTTTTTTTTTACCAAACATATGTAGCAGAAAACAAATTGGCCAAAAATGTAAAAAAATTTTGATTTTTACATTTTTTGGGGGGAATTTCATATAAAAAAAAATGTGAAAAATATTATTTTTGCAAAATTGACGCTCTTTTTTTGTTTATAGCGCATGATCAAAAAATCGCACAGGTGATCAAATACCACCAAAAGAAAGCTCTGTTTGTGGGGAAAAAAGGACGTCAATTTAATTTGGGTACAGCGTCGCACGACCACGCAATTGTCCGTTAAAGTCACTCAGTGCCGAATCGCAAAATAGGCCCTGGTCAGGAAGGGGGTAAAATCTTCCGGGGCTTAAGTGGTTAACAGGTGCACTAGATGGGCAACAATGAGACGACCTCCAAAACAGGAAAAGTTTTACAGATGGAGACCAGTAAAAAAAAATCCCTACTCATCTTTTCTGATTGTTTTTCACTAGTTTTGCGTTTGGCCAATGTCAGTATCACTACTGGTAACATGAGCTGATACCTGGACCCTATAGAGGTGTATATGTATGTAGGTATGTATGTGTGTGTGTATATATATATATATATATATATATATATACACACATTGTAGCGGGCCTCATTCCTCATGATTGTATACACAGCCTGTCACTGGGGAGGAGCTCACACTGACTTTGTATTCATTCATAGACCATGTATGTCTCCTGCACACCTGACCCCTGCAGCCCAACTGTCACCTGCAGCCCAACTGTCACCTGAATTCACATAACGGCAGGCTGACAAACGTAATCAAAAGTGCTATTACTGGCTGGACCTCCAGGGAGGAGACTTTACAACAGATTCATAAAAACTCATCCCCCATCCGTATTCTCCATGGAAAGATTTCCCCTCTATTCCTGTCCTGATGGCAGCCCACAATGTTGGCTTTTCCATTCATTTCTATCATCCTGGTGACATTGGTGATCAGAACAAATATAGAGGGAGAATCTCTGTAATAGGACATAGAAAGTGTTAAAAACCAGACAGAGGTTCTAACTCTTCCCTACTCTCTGTCTAGTGACCTCCTATGTATATATATATATATATAGTGTATATCCAATATATATGTATGTATTTGGGTGATAAATGTTGTATTGTGTGCTGTGCATTATATCTCATTATTCTAATACTTACTATCTGTGTCTTCCAACTTTGTGTGAAGAAAGGGGTAAAATCTACCCAGAAATTTCCAAATTCTCTTCCCATTTGCCCTAAGTCTATCCCTTTTAGGGGCAGACTCTTGGGGCTGTGGGGTTGGTCTGTGGTCCTCTGTTAAGAGTCCCGCTCGTAGTAATATTACAGAATCCTCCTTGTTGGTTTTCAGGAGATCCATCGCATCATATCCTCTCTTTCTCACAGTCAGCCAGTTCATGATTACAAATCACAAAGCAAAGCCTCAGAGAGAAAGAGAACACAACCACCTCTAGCAGAGTACAATGATGGAATGGCTCAAGGATGCTCTGCGAGCTCTATTTATAGGCAGCAGCTGAGGGGGGCGGAGCCAGGTGATGACAGTTAAGAAAAGAAGGTCACATGACCTTTTTTTTTTTTTTTTTTTTTACCAGAGACATGACTATATAGGGGAAAAACATTGTTTATCCTATCTGGTGTTTATATGTCAGAATTTTTGGCAATTTTTTTTAACTAAAAGAAATATGGAACATCTTTGCTCAGCTTACATCTGAATTATATATTTTTTCTGTATCCGGCACATAATAAAATCATTTTATTTCTGTCTATGGACACAATTCACAAAGCTATAACATTAGGACAAGGTTGTATTTTTATCCCTGTAACAGTCATGTTCAGATCTGCTGGCTCCCAACTGAAATTACTGGTCATGTGATCTTAGCCTGGTGATGGAATACAAAATGTTGGCCATATAGTATTTAACCCTTTGAGTGCCAGCCTGTAATATTCCCTCATTATAAGGACATTGTTCAGATTTCAGCACTGTGATAGTGTGAATGCCAATCGGTTATATAATACTGTACACTAATGGATTTCATATCTTTTTTCTTTTTTGATAAATAGAACCTTATTTTGGTGGCGTTTATTATCCACTGTTTATTTTTTTTTTTTTGTTACTATATAATAAAAAAAGAAAAATTTAGCAATATGGTAGTTCTTCAGCCCTGGGTATCTAGTCTCTGTACATGGCTTTTATAAGTCCACATCCCTAACAGATATTAAATGCTGAGTAACCACACTTAAATTTTCAGACCTCAAAACATAGCAATCCTAATGTGATATCTGACCACACTGAGATCTTAGTGCCAACGACCACAGATCAGCTACAAAGAGGAAGCCATACTGGGCTCATTACATACTGTGCTTTCTGCTAAGTAGCTCTTGTACTCTAGGGCTTCTTCACACCATATCCATTGAGCTGTGTTTTTCTGCACACCACCGCGCATGTATGGTGTGAACAAATTTCTATGCCCAGTACACATAGGAGACATCGGCTGCTTCAATAAAAACCGGCCAACAGGCTTTACTGTCCTCTCTCTCAATGCAATCCCATTTGCAGACCCCTGCTCTTCCTTTATGTTCCCTACAGAGATGACTTCAGTCCCACTGAGGAGCTGCCACTAAAGTATATGGACTATTACAGACTCTTATGGGTTTTTAGGTTATTTTTACAAATCCAATTATTATTTTTTATCGTATATGCATTATGACCAGTAGTTGCTTTTGATTATTCTATACTCCTCTTTGCACCATTTTCGCTTATATCAATTCCATCATTCTGCTTATTGTATTTTGAAAATATTTCTAATATTCTGTATTTGGTGTTCTCTCAGTAGTTGTAATTTAATCAGAGTATAGCATCAAGTCAATTAAACTCCTGGAATATGAATCTGGTCAGTTAAGTGGCGGATGGGGATCAGTTTCAGCTGCTTTGGTGTTAATGAAATTAACAGGTGCACTAGATGGGCAACAATGAGACGACCTCCAAAACAGGAAAAGTTTTACAGATGGAGACCAGTAAAAAAAAAATCCCTACTCATCTTTTCTGATTGTTTTTCACTAGTTTTGCATTTCACCAAAGTCAGTATCATTACTGGTAGCATGAGGGGATACCTGGACCCTGTAGAGGTGTATATGTATTTAGGTATGTATATATATACATATATATATACAGGTCCCTCTCAAAAAATTAGCATATTGTGATTGAAAGTTCATTATTTTCTGTAGTGTACTGATAAACATTAGACTTTCATATATTTTAGATTCATTACACACAACTGAAGTAGTGCAAGCCTTTTTATTGTTTTAATATTGATGATTTTGGCATACAGCTCATGAAAAACCAAGATTCCTATCTCAAAAAATTAGCATATTTCATCCGACCAATAAAAAAAAAGTGTTTTTAATACAAAAAAAGTCAACCTTCAAATAATTATGTTCAGTTATGCACTCAATACTTGGTCGGGAATCCTTTTGCAGAAATGACTGCTTCAATGCGGCGTGGCATGGAGGCAATCAGCCTGTGGCACTGCTGAGGTGTTATGGAGGCCCAGGATGCTTCGATAACGGCCTTGAGCTCATCCAGAGTGTTGGGTCTTGCGTCTCTCAACTTTCTCTTCACAACATTCCACAGATTCTCTATGGGGTTCAGGTCAGGAGAGTTGGCAGGCCAATTGAGCACAGTAATACCATGGTCAGTAAACCATTTACCAGTGGTTTTGGCACTGTGAGCAGGTGCCAGGTCGTGCTGAAAAATTAAATCTTCATCTCCATAAAGCTTTTCAGCAGATGGAAGCATGAAGTGCTCCAAAATCTCCTGATAGCTAGCTGCATTGACCCTGCCCTTGATAAAACACAGTGGACCAACACCAGCAGCTGACATGGCACCCCAGACCATCACTGACTGTGGGTACTTGACACTGGACTTCAGGCATTTTGGCATTTCCCTCTCCCCAGTCTTCCTCCAGACTCTGGCACCTTGATTTCCGAATGACATGCAAAATTTGCTTTCATCCGAAAAAAGTACTTTGGACCACTGAGCAACAGTCCAGTGCTGCTTCTCTGTAGCCCAGGTCAGGCGCTTCTGCCGCTGTTTCTGGTTCAAAAGTGGCTTGACCTGGGGAATGCGGCACCTGTAGCCCATTTCCTGCACACGCCTGTACACGGTGGCTCTAGATGTTTCTACTCCAGACTCAGTCCACTGCTTCCGCAGGTCCCCCAAGGTCTGGAATCAGTCCTTCTCCACAATCTTCCTCAGGGTCCGGTCACCTCTTCTCGTTGTGCAGCGTTTTCTGCCACACTTTTTCCTTCCCACAGACTTCCCACTGAGGTGCCTTGATACAGCACTCTGGGAACAGCCTATTCATTCAGAAATTTCTTTCTGTGTCTTACCCTCTTGCTTGAGGGTGTCAATGATGGCCTTCTGGACAGCAGCCAGGTCGGCAGTCTTACCCATGATTGCGGTTTTGAGTAATGAACCAGGCTGGGAGTTTTTAAAAGCCTCAGGAATCTTTTGCAGGTGTTTAGAGTTAATTAGTTGATTCAGATGATTAGGTTAATAGCTCGTTTAGAGAACCTTTTCCTGATATGCTAATTTTTTGAGATAGGAATTTTGATTTTTCATGAGCTGTATGCCAAAATCATCAATATTAAAACAATAAAAGGCTTGCACTACTTCAGTTGTGTGTAATGAATCTAAAATATATGAAAGTCTAATGTTTATCAGTACATTACAGAAAATAATGAACTTTATCACAATATGCTAATTTTTTGAGAGGGACCTGTATATATAATATCTCCAAAAAGTGAGTACACCCCTCACATTTTTGTATATATTTTATTATATCTTTTCATGTGTCAACACTGAAGAAATGACACTTTGCTACAATGTAAAGTAGTCAGTGTACAGCTTGTATAACAGTGTAAATTTGCTGTCCCCTCAAAATAATTCATTACACAGCTATAAATGTCTAAACCCCTGGCAACAAAAGTGAGTACACCCCTAAGTTCAAATGTCCAAACTGTCAACATATTGTGTGGCCACCATTATTTTCCAGCACTGCCTTAACCCTCTTGGGCATGGAGTTCACCAGAGATTCACAGGTTGTCACTGGAGTCCTCTTCCACTCCTCCATGAGGACATCACGGAGCTGGTGGATGTTAGAGACCATGCGCTCCTCCACCTTCCGTTTGAGGATGCCCCACAGATGCTCAATAGGGTTTAGGTCTGGAGAAATGCTTGGCCAGTCCATCTCCTTTACCCTCAGCTTCTTTAGCAAGGCAGTGGTCGTCTTGGATGTGTTTGGGGTCCTTTGTCTTCAGCAAACTGTTTGCAGGCTTTCTTGTGCATCAGCTTTAGAAGAGGCTTCCTTCTGACGACAGCCATGCAGACTAATTTGATGCAGTGTGCGGCGTATGGTCTGAGCACTGACAGACTGATCCCCCACCCCTTCAAACCCTGCAGCAATGCTGGCAGCACTCATACGTCTGTTTCCCAAAGACTACCTCTGGATATGAGTCTGAGCACGTGCACTCAACTTCTTTGGTCGACCATGGCGAGGCCTGTTCCTACTTACTTACATTGTAGCAAAGTGTAATTTCTTCAGAGTTGTCACATGAAAAGATATAATAAAATATTTACAAAAATGTGAGGGGTGTACTCACTTTTGTGAGATAGTGTGTGTGTGTGTGTGTATACACACACTATATTAACAAAAGTATTGGGATGCCTGCCTATACACGCACATGAACTTTAATGGCATCCCAGTTAGTAGGATTCAGTATTGAGTTGGCCCACCCTTTGCAGCTTTAACAGCTTCAACTCTTCTGGGAAGGCTGTCCACAAGGTTTAGGAGTGTATCTATGGGAATGTTTGACCATTCTTCCAGAAGCGCATTTGTGAGGTCAGGCACTGATGTGGACGAGAAGGCCTGGCTCGCAGTCTCCGCTCTAATTCATCCCAAAGGTGTTCTATCGGGTTGCGGTCAGTCAAATTCCTCCGCCACAAGCTCGCTCATCCATGTATTTATGGGCCTTGCTTTTTGCACTAGTCCAAATCATTTGATGGTGTGGGGTTGTTTTTTAGGGGTTGGCCTTGGCCTCTTAGTTCCAGAGAAGGGAATTTTATGCTCCCAACTTTGTGGGAACAGTTTGGGGATATCCTGAGTGCACAAAGCAAGGTCCATAATGACATGGATGATCAAGTTAGGGATGGAGGAACTTGACTGGCCTGCACAGAGTCCTGACCGATAGAGCACCTTTGGGAGGAATTAGAGCGGAGACTGCAAGCCAGGCCTTCTCATCCAACATCAGTGCCTGACCTCACAAATGCGCTTCTGGAAGAATGGTAAAACATTCCCATTGACACACTCCTAAACCTTGTGGACAGTCTTCCCAGAAGAATTTAAGTGGTTATAGCTGCAAAAGTTACCCAAAATCAAAATTGAACCCTATGGATTAAGACTTGGATTCCATTAAAGTGATTGTAAAGTCTTGTTTTTTTTTTTTTTATTATTAAAATAACAAACATGAAAGACAGATAAACCTAACTTCCCTTCACCATCAGATGTCCAACAGTGCCACCAGCACAGAACTGGTAAAAACCAGTGGGACCCAGGTACACCCATCTACTGTCCGGAGAAGTCTGTCCAGAAGTGGACTTCATGGAAGAATTGCAGCCAAATATGAAACCGCCGACATAGAAACAAGGCTTAGCAGGTTAACTATGCAGGGAAACATAGGAACTGGGTTGCAGAAAAATGACAGCAGGATAAGTCAAAATGTGAAATATTTGGCTGTAGCAGGAGGTAGTTTGTTGGTGAAGGGATGGAGAGCGGTACAATGAGTGTCTGCAGGGAACAGTGAGCCATAGTGGAGGTTCCTGGTAAGTTTGGGGCTGCATTTCTATCATGTCATACCAACAGAGAGGCGTGTGATTAACCCTAAATTTATTCTGCAGCAGGACAATGACCCCAAACATACAGCCAATGTCATTAGGAACTATCTTCAGTGTAAAGAAGAACAAGGAGTCCTGGAAATAATGGTTTGGCCCCCACAGAGCGCTGATCCCAACATCATAAAGGCTGTGTGGGAATACATGAAAAGACAGAAGGATCCAAGGCAATCCACATCCACAGAAGATCTGTGGTTAGTTCTCCAACATGTTTGGAACAACCTACCTGCCCAATTTCAACGACTGTGTGCAAGTGTACCTAGAAGAATTGATGCTGTTTCGAAGGCAAAGGGGCGGTCACACTAAATATTGATTTGATTTGGATTTCTCTTCTGTTTATTTACTTTCCATTTTGTTAATTGGTAAAAATAAACTATCAACACTTTTATTTCTTAAAGCATTCTTCATTTACAGCATTTTTTCACACCTGCCTGAGACCTTCGCCCAGTAGTGTATATTAGAGCTGCACGATTCTGGATAAAATGAGAATCGCAATTTTCTTGCTTAGAATAAAGATTACGATTCTCTCATGATTCTGAAGAACTTTTTTATTTTAAAGACTTTACAACCCTTGAACATTAGGTTATCAAACAAGATGGCAATAAAATAAGACATAATTCTCTTTGCCAGGGCTGGCCTAAGACATTGTGCTGCCTGGGTCCAAGAATGAAATGCTGCCCCCCCACCCCCCCAAAAAAAATCCCACCCACCAAAAGGCCCCCCACAGCCAATATTTTATATAAATATAACATTTTAAATTAATTATATATACTGTTATCTTCTTCTATAATTCAGCACCGAACTGGTCCACCAAACACCCACTGTCTGTCCTCAGTCCTCCTGTCATTCCTGTGCCTGTCAAAACCGACATCCCCTAGAGAGGATCCAGCCTGCCCTGTGTGAGGTGGAGTGCGCTGATGTCTGATGTAATGGCGCACACCACAATCACGTGAGGGATGTTCCCCAGAGGAGATGCCCCACCCCCTCAGAATTATCAATTTGCACTACAGGCAGCAGTATGAGATGGGGAAATGCCACCCATAACCCACTGCAAACTGATGACACACAAAACTGCTGGAAAGAATATCTTGGGAGTCAGTTTGCTACCCCTCTCCAAGTGCTGCCTGGGTCCAATAGACCCAGTGGGACCCATTGTAGGGCCGGCCCTGCTCTTTGCTTCAATCAATTTTAAAGAAATGTAATGAAAAATAATGTAATGTACATCAAAAAATGACCATTGTTTATATTCGGGTCTTTTTTTTAGTACTCGCCGATACCAATTACCGATACCTACCGCAACTTTTTTGTTTACAGATCAGCTGTCAGCAATGGTATAAGGCTCCATTCACACCTGAGCGGATCATTTTCAGGCGATTTTTTTGGACATTTTTCAGGTGACTTTTGGGCTTTTTTCCAGGCGTTTTTGCAGGTGTTTAGAGGCAGGCATTGACATGTAACAAAACGCTTGTAATCAAACATAAAAGAAGCTCATGTACTTTTTTGAGCTTCAGGCGACAAAACGCTCAGATGTGAACAGGGGCCATTGAAATGAATGGGATTTTGCTTGTTGGGCATTTTGAGACTTCAGAAATGAGCGTTTTAGTAGCTGAAAAATGCTCAGGTGTGAACAGGGCCTAATGCATTAAAAGGTTGTTTTACAAATTAAATAAATCATTTTTTCAAAAGTTTGTGCTTTTTTCATTGTGAAAGGTGTAAATATATGCCAAAGGTGTAAAAATATTACTGAACAAAGCAAAAAAAAAAAAAAAGTTTTAATAATCGTTAATAAAATAGAAGGAATTAAAAACATCAGGAAAATAATTTAAATGGAGAAGGAGAATAATAAATTTATAGGGCTGATTAGAGTAAATTAAGGGTTAATAAGGGGCTAATTAACCACTTAAGGACCAGGCCTATTTCTGACACTTACTGTTTACAAGTTAAAATCAATATTTTTTGCTAGAGAATTACTTAGAACCCCCAAACATTATATATTTTTCTTTTAGCAGAGATCCTAGAGAATAAAATGGAGATCGCTGCAATACTTTGTCATGCCGTATGTGCGCAGCAGACTTAAAAACGCAATTTTTTTTGAAAAAATACACTTTTTTAAATAAAAAAATAGGAAACCAGTAAAGTTAGCCAAATTTCTTTCTATAATGTGAAGGATAATGTTACGCCGAGTGAATAGATACCCAACATGTCATGCTTCAAAATTGCGCACACTCGTGGAATGGCGACAAACATTGGTACTAAAAAATCTCCATAGGTCACACTTTAAATATTTCTACAGGTTACCAGAGGAGGTCTAGGGCTAGAATTATTGCTCTCCTTCTAACAATAGCGGCGATACCTCACATGTGTGGTTTGAGCACCGTTTACATATGTGGGTGTGAATTGCGTATACTCTTTATGTGAAAGAGGACCGCCCGCCCTGTAAGAAAAAATCGGGGTTATGGCAGAGTACCGACGTAAAACTAAACTAAAAAGTAGTTAATAAAAACCCCAAAATTTTTTATTTTTTTACTTGACAAGGTTGCTTTGGGCCTCATGCACACTGGACATTATAAAAAAGCAAGTAGCATTAGCTGTAGAAAGCTGTAGCTGTAGAGTGAGCTATTCTGCTTTTTTTTAGCATTTTTTGGCACTTTTTTTTTTAGCAAAACTATACTCCCATAAAAGCTTATGGCTCAAAAAGGTTGATAAACGACAAATAGCCACGTTATTCATAGTTTTTAAGCTTTTTTCAGCTTTTATCAGTGTTAGAGCATTTTTACAGCTGAAAAAAAACCTCTCAAAACCCACGAGTTCTGGGGTTTGTTTCCAGACAGAAAACACCCCTGCCAAAAACTGCTGATAACAACCTATGTGTGCATGGACAAAAAAATCCTATATATATATCCCTGTGATCTACGGCTCCTTTTTACTCAGTATGTGAAATGGCTGAAAGTGTAAAATAATCCGCTATAAGAGCTCGTTCACACTGCGTGCGGTGACCTGCATTTATCTGTACAGATGACAGTGGGCCCATCACTAGGGCACAGAGAAAGCAATTGTTTTCCATGTACGCCATTCACCCCACAGCGGAGCAAAGCGCACCAGAGCTCACCTAAAGTCTGTTGGTCCCCAAAGGTCCCTATGGTGTGAACGAGCTCTTCTACTACCACACTGCATAGAAATGAAAGAAATGTCACTTTGTTTTAGGAAATGGAACCGCTCATTGCCTTTGTGCAGAAAAGGTGCCAATTATGGCTGCCAAAAACACCTGCAATTTTGCTGTGATTTTACCGTGCTTGTGGTGTGTTTTTCATAGGTCATGTGACTGAAAAAAACGCATCAAAAACACAACGCGGTGCATTTTTGATGCGTTCTTGCTGAGTTTCCAGTGCATTTCAGTTGGGAGGTGCTGACCAAATCTGCACCAAATATGCAGCAAGCAGGATTTTTAACACCACCTCAAAAGATGCCGACAATGGCTGATAATAAATTCATATTCATTTTAATTCATGATATGAATTAAAAAGTTGAATATAATACAATTATAAAAATCTATGTAGCAGGATTCCCAGCCGTTTTTCTGGTTATGGGTCCGCCAGGGTTACCGCTAACAACAACAGCACATTTAAGCATGTTCTCTAAGTGTGAGCACTGAGACAAGGAACAGTCCGGTATCTTTGGGTTTTTTATGTTTATTGTGAACTTGGATGGGAGAAGGGATGAGTGGGATATTCCTCTGCCTCAACTATGCACAATTTTAGTGGGAAAACTGAAAAACACCATCAGCGCTGACTTGACGCTGGCTGGATGCCGGTCAACGCCGGATGGCGCTGACTTGTTGTCTGTTAACGCTGAACTGACTTCTGACACTTTCATGTGGCACAAAGTCCTAGTTAAAGCTTCCTTTACCCCTCTTCACCGAGGTAGCTGCTTATAAGACGGCTGCATTGCTTAACACTTCAGGGCCGCACCGGCACCCTCCTTCACACACACTTATCTTCAGGGCTTAAGTACTGGCACCCCCTTTTCCAAGCCCCCTCTACTGGTTAGCTGGCTCCTGGATCCCTCCGACCTTCTGGAGTGATCTCCTATCCTAGGCAGACCCCGGGGCAGTTTACAGAACTCACGACTCTGCTTTCCTGGAATCTTCTGCCCCAGCAGCTCCACACAGTCCTCAGCACACTGGATCCCTCTCTGCAGCTCAGCTCAACCTTCTGTCCTTCAGGCCGACTGCCAAGGACACCTTCACTAGCGCTGACAGGAGGAGAGACAGCCGTCACCCTCCTCCTGGGACTCTGCTTCCCGCCAAAGACCCCCTGTCATGTGTTCCCCTCAGACTTATACCCCTTCCCAGGATGCATTGCGGCTGATTCTGCCCCCTGGTATAGATACAAGCCCTGGTGTGCTATTGGCCAGGTTTCTTCCACCGTCCAATGAGAGCCCTCAACAGTGGGGAGACTCCCCAAGCTCAACGGGACGGGCACACCTGGAAACACATGACAGCCTAGCTGAGCAATAAAACCCCCCTGATAAGCAGGCAGGGCCCCCTTTATAAGTTTTCCTAGCATCTACCTAGGAGGGTGCTACATACATATATATATATTTATTTTTTATTTATTTTTTAAACGTCAATTTCGGTTTTGGCAAAGTGCATCCTAAATTGTCAGTTTCAGCACCAGAATACATTTCAGTGCACCACTAAAAAAAAGGTACCCCCCCCTCCCCGCTGTACAGAACAGAAACCAGCCCACCTGCTACACAGGGCTGGTGTGATTAACCACTTCTGGACCGGAAGGTTTTACCCCCTTAGTGACCAGGCCATTTTTTGCAATACAGCACTGTGTTATTTTAACTGACAAATTTGCCCAACTGACTAACGTGCCCAAATAAAATTGATGTCCTTTTTTTTCCTCACAAATAGAGCTTTCTTTTGGTGGTATTTGATCACCTCTGCGATTTTTATTTTTTACGCTTTCAACAAAAAAAGAGCGAAAATTCTGAAGAAAAAAAAAAAAATTTTTTAACTTCCTGCTATAAAACCTTACCAATAAAAAAAATACAAAAATCTAATTTGTTCATAATTTTGGGGCCATATTTACATATTTTTGGGGTAAAAAATCCCAATAAGTGTACATTGATTGGTTTGCACATCTACAAACTAGGGGAAAGATATATGTCATTTTTATTTATTTATTTATTTACTAGTAATGGCAGCGATCAGCGATTTTTAGTGGGACTGCAACAATGCAGCGGACAGATTGGACACCTAACTGACATTTTTGACACTTCTGGGGGGACCAGTGACATTACTACAATAATCAGTGCTAAAAATATGCACTGTTACTGTACTAATGACACTGGCAGGGAAGGGGTTAACACCAGGGGCGATCAAAGGGTTAAATGTGTCCCTAGGGGGTGTTTTCTAACGGTGGGGGGATGGGCTTGGTGAATGAACACAGAGACCTGTTTTCCTAAATAAGAGGAACAAAGGCTCCCTGTCTTCATTACTGACAGAACAGCGGTCTGCCGTGTTTAGAACGGCAGACCGCCAATCTGTCTCCATGGGGTGCGATTGCGGGGTGCCCAGCGGACATCGCGGCCGGACCCGCTGATTGGCTCCAATCTGGCGTGCCCCCACCAGACGTACAGGTACATCGTTTCGCGGGACAGAGCAGACCTGCCGCAGTATAAGTATGGCGGCTGGTCAGCAACAGGTTAAAGGAGTTGTAAAGGCAGAAGGTTTTTTATCTTAATGCATTAAGATAAAAAAGCTTTCTGTGTGTAGCAGCCCCCTCTAATACTTACCTGAGCCCCATCTCTATCCAGCGATGTCCATGAATCCCTCGGCCTTTTGGGACTCTCCCTCCTGATTGGCTGAAACACAGCAATGGCACCATTGGCTCTCACAGCTGTCAATCAAACTCAGCCAATCATTAGAGAGAAGTGGCCGGGGCCAAACGGCAGCTCCATGTCTGAATGGATACACAGAGCTGCAGCTCGGCTCGAATGCCCCCATAGCAAGCTGCTTGCTTTGGGGGCACTCGACAGGGGGGAGGGACTAGGAGCATGGAAAAGGGACCTGAGAAGAGGAGGATCCAGACCGCCCTGCGCAAAATCATTTTACAGGGCAGTTTGTTTATTTTGTTATTTATTTTTTTAAACAAGACAATCACTTTAAGTGCCGGTTCACACTCTTGCGAGTGCGGCGATCGCATGTAATATCGGAGCGCACTACTCCTTAATTACATGTGATCGGCTGTGCGGTGCGAATTCAGCCATACACTTTGTATGGCTGAAATTCGCACTGCACCCGCACAAAAGTCGCACATGACCCTTTTTTTCAGCCGCATCAGGATCGGATCGCACAGTGGTTCACACTTGTGCGATCCGATCCTGTGCGAACTGCAAAGATCGCACTGCGATATGCGATCAAACTGGGGTGTCGTTAAGATTTCATTGACACCCCCAGCGTATCGCATATGGCAGTGTGAACTGCCAAGGGTGCGTTTGCGATGCGGGAACAGACTGCGAATTTGCAGCCTTCCCGCATCGCATAAGTGTGACCCGGCACTAAGGCTCCGTTCACATGTCAGCGTATGGATCGCGGGCAGAACCGCCGCGGTTCCGCCCGCGATCCGGCGATTATTGCAAATCGGGGGACGCCTGTGCGTTGCCCATTGATTTGCAATAGCTCCCCAAATGCTGAGCGATGTTGCCGCGATTTCCGCCTGCCGAATCGCGGTAACTTCGAGCGTATTGCGTCCCGCGATTTTTTTTGCGCGATGTTACCGCGATTCGGCAGGTGGAAATCGCGGCAACATCGCTCAGCATTTGGGGGGCTATTGCAAATCAACGGGCAACGCACAGGCGTCCCGCGATTTGCAATAATCTCCGGATCGCGGGCGGAACCGCGGCGGTTCTGCCCGCGATCCATACGCTGACATGTGAACGGAGCCTTAGGCTACGTTCACATCTTGACGTTGCTATTTACAGGCGTTTTTTAGGCATTTTTATGGGCGTTTTACAGGCATTTTTACAGGCGTTTTTAGGTTGACTAGTAACCAATGGAAAAAAATAAAACCACCTGTAATCTGCCCAAAAAGAAGCTCATGTACTTTTTTGAGCGTTGGGCGTTTTGCTTAAAACGTCAAAATGCTCAGATGTGAACAGGGGCCATTCAAATGAATAGGATTTGTCTTGTTGGGCGTTTTTTGAGCTGATCCTAGAGCAGAAAAACTCCCCAAAAACGCCCCAAACGCCTACATGTGAACTTAGGCGTTTTGGGGCGTTTTTGGGGAGTTTTTCTGCTCTAGGATCAGCTCAAAAAGCGCCCAACAAGACAAATCCTATTCATTTCAAAGGCCCCTGTTCACATCTGAGCGTTTTGACTTTTTAAGCAAAACGCCCAACGCTCAAAAAAGTGCATGAGCTTCATTTTGGGCAGTTTACAGGCATTTTTATTTTTTTCCATTGGTTACTAGTCAACCTAAAAATGCCTGCACAAAAACGCCTGAAAAAACGCTGATAAAAACGCCTGAAAAAACGCCTAAAAAACGCCTGTAAATAGCAACGCCAAGATGTGAACGTAGTGTAAGTGTCGGTTCACACGACTTCGGGCGACTAATATCGTCGCCCATGCACCGCGACTTTGGCGCGGCTTGCAACGACTTTACATAATGGAAGTCAACGCAAGTCGCTCCGACTTTGCAAAAAAAAGGTGCAGGAACCTTTTTCTAAGTCGGAGCGACTTGAGTCGCTCCTATTAGAACGGTTCCAATTGCACAGCACGGTCCGCTACTTGTCAGGCGACCAAGTCGCCTGACAAGTCGGAACAGTGTGAACCTAAACCAGGGGTCTCCAAACTTACTAAACAAAGGCCCAATTCACTGTCCTTCAAGCTTTAGGGGAGCCAGACTGTGGCCTGTGGGAGTAGAAAATGTCCTGGTGCCAGTGGAAGTAAACCATGCCCTGTCTTTGGTGTCAGTGGGAGGAATATAGTGTCCTATCATTGGTGTCCGTGGGAGGAATATAGTGTCCTATCATTGATGTCAGTGGGAGGAATAGTGCTCCATCATTGGTGTCCGTGGGAGGAATAGTGTCCCATCATTGATATTAGCGGGAGGAATAGTGTCCTATCATTGGTGTCAGTGGGAGGAATAGTGCCCCATCATTGGTGTCAGTGGGAGGAATATAGTGCCCCATCATTGGTGTCAGTGGGAGGAATAGTGCCCCATCATTGGTGTCAGTGGGAGGAATAGTGCCTCATCATTGGTGTCAGTGGGAGGAATAGTGGAACGGGAGATTGGCATCATGGATGTGCAGCCGAAAAATCTGCAGCAACTGTGTGATGTTATCACGTCACCTTGAACCAAAATCTTTGAGGAATGTTTCCAACACCTTGTTGAATCTATGTGTAGCACCCTCCTAGATTGGTGCTAGGTAGGGAGTGTATTTGTTCTGCCTGCTTATCAGGGGAGTGGCAGGTAAAACCTAGTTGCTCTTCTGCTTATCAAGGAGCAGAATTTCTAGTCAGGCCTGTTGCATGTGCTCAGGGTGTGATTCATCTGGGCTGAGGGAGTGTCCTCACTGTATCCAATAGGGAGGCCTGTTGAACAGTGGAGGACACCCAGACAGTGACACACAGGCTTATGTGGCTGTCCCAGTGGGTCGGCACAGACAGTGGTGCATCCTGGGATTGGCTATAAAAGCCAAGGGCACATGTGGCAGGGTGTCTTTGGGCGGTAAGCCAAGTCCCAGAAGGAGGGTACGGCTGTTTCTCCTTCTGCAGTTGTGAAAGGTGGTCACAGGCAGTCAGCCTGGTGAACCTGAAGGTTTTGCTGAACGCAGAGGTCCAATGGATGCTGACAAATGGAGTTTGGAGGTAACGGTGACTCTGGAAAAACAGTGTCCGTGAGTACAGAGGAACTTGCCCAGGGGTCTGCCAGGAAGAGGACCACTCCAGAAGCTAGGGTCAGCGGACGGGTGTCAGCACACCGGTATTGAGAGAAAAGGGGGTGCCAGTTTCAGAACCCTGAAGAGAAGATTTACAAAGGAGCATTTAAAGTATCTTCACTAAGTGGCAAAGTGAGGCAGCGGCCTTGCCGCATTCTACAGTAAGCTGTCCTTCAGACTGTGAATAGTTAATAGTTGGAGTATCCCACTCATCCCTTCTCCTATCCAAGTTCTCAATAAAACCACAAAAACCAACATCCCCTGGATTGATTATTGACTGAGCCAAGAACTTTTAATGCTGTTATCTGCTGTCCGTTGCTAAGGATAACCCAGGGAAATCCAGAAAGTGTAATTCTCAGCAGTCCTCTAGGGGGCAGTGCTACATATGCCACAAAGAATGGAGGCAGTTCTGAAGGCAAAAGAGGTTCCAACCCGGTACTAGCAAGGTGTACCTAATAAAGTGGAGGGTGAGTGTGCATTATACTTGTGGAAAAATATATAAAAAGATGAGATTGTGCCAAGTACCTAGATATTCAACATGTCAAGTTGTAAATTTGCATGTTCCACTTGAAAGGTGGCAAACTTTGGTACCCCAAATTGTCCGCTTCTGCTGCGACCATTTCCAGATGGATCAGACAGACAGTTTCAAGCCTATTCCATTAAGGGTCAGGTTCCTCCTTTCCCTGTTACGGCGCACTCTACTAGGGCACTTAGTGCCTCCTGGGCCTTCCCTTATCAGGCGTCAGTGATGCAGGTTTGGAAGGCGGCTACCTGGTTGTCTGGGCACACCTTTACAAAATTTTATAAAGTGGATGTGTTGGCATCTGCGGATGCTTCTTTTAGCCGCAAGGTTTTGCAGGCTGCTGTTTAGAGGACCTCATCCTCTTTGAGTGTGCATTGTTTTTTTCAGGCGAGCTCCAGTTCTTGCTTGAGCTCTATAATACCTGGTTGGCTATGGTTTAGCCTTTGAGAATTTTTTTCTGCTGTTCTCACCCCTCATGTTTAACACTGCTTTGGGTGGGACGTCCCAATGGTTAAGAAGATCAGGAGATGTGTCCATCAATGAACGATAGAGAAAATGGGATTTTGTCTTACCGGAAAATCCATTTCTCTGATGTTCATTGATGGACACAGCACCCCCCCCCCCCCCTCTATGGAGTTGTAATTTTTCTGACACTGCTTGTAACAAGACTGAGTGCATATAGCTGAGATTGGGAGTATACCCCCTGGGACTGCCCATAGGTGTAGTCAAGCTTTTTTTCTGCCTAGTGACCTATCCCTGTAGGGGGCAGTATAAACCAATGGTTAAAGAGGTTGTAAACTCAGTTAAATTTTCTTTTTTTACAAGCTCTAGAAAGTTATAACCTTCTTATACCAGAAAACCTTTCTGTGACTAATATAGTTGAGTAATAGCTTAAAGAGGTTGTAAACCCACATTTTTTTTTTTCACCCTGCAAGAGAAACCCATAATGAGCTAGTATGCATCGCATACTAGCTCATTATGAAATACTTACCTTAGAACGAGCCCCCGCCGTGCCATCCGCTCACCTCTATGACGGGCGACGGCTGGGATCGCGGCATCCGGCCATCTGATTGGCCGGAGCCGCGGTGACGTCACTCCCGCGCAGTCACGGCACTGGTCTCTGAAGAAACGGCACCAGCGGCCGTTCCTTCAGAGCGCATGCGCCAGTGACGTCACTGGCTGCATGTAAGGTAAATATCTCCTAAACGGTACATGTTTAGGAGATATTTACAGTACCTATAGGTAAGCCTTGTCATAGGCTTACCTATAGGTACAAGTTACAAAGGAGGGTTTACTTCCTCTTTAAGAAGATCAGAAGCTGTGTCCGTCAATGAACATCAGAGAAATGGATTTTACGGTAAGTCAAAAATCCAATTTTTTCCCAGCAAGATATATTTTCTTTTTTGGAGTAATTAATTGCGAAGAAATTGGCATTCATTAATAATATATATTTTAAATGCCATTTTTTTATTTTAGGTGTCTTCTCTTCAACATAAAAAGGAAAATGTATCTGAAGAGTTTGATTGAAGATATCCATGTCCATTCATCTTTTTCTTCTTCTTATAAGACCAGAGGGGTCACTACACTGAAAATTGATATTTAAAGTACAACTACAGCCAAAACGTTATTTTTCTAGTTGTCGGTAGAGTGTGGGGGGTTACAATCTGTTTGAAGCCGCCTTTATTACTATTCGTCCCCCCGCTGCAGGATTTTGACATCTCCATTAGTCCTAGTGACTATTGGCATTGGGAGAGAGTGCAGGAAAATTCAGAATGTAAGCTCCTGTGCACATTAGTGTGTTGAGGTAAGGGGCTCACGTTATTCATGCGTTACGTTAGGCAGCCTATTTACTTTGAAGAGTCATCCAATGCACCATGTGCCACATTCATTATTGTCCATTGAGGGACACAGGGAGGTCTTTCACTTCTGTGTGTGTGTGTGTGTGTGTGTGTGTGTGTGGGGGGGGGGGGGTTGACACTGCCTCTTCTTCAGTTCTGCAGTGTTAAAAGTCTTGCCTATCTGACACTACACTTTTTTTTTTTTTCTCTTTCTTTAAGCCCCTTCTCTAAATTGCTGCTGGAGCCTTGTCTGTTTGCATGTAGTGCGATTATACTCAGCCTGGCTTTTGGAATACCGTATCTGGACCCTGCTGGACTGTATGTAGAGATCGCCTGGAAATGATCTTCAGACACTGGATTCCATTTGGCCCACTTTCCAGTCTCTGCTCTGGTAAATATTAGCTGTGGAGCAGTGTTATGTCCAGATTCAACAACAAACTGGACGGGTTTATCTACAGGTACAGGGATCCATTCACTCTCTGGTTGCTGACTTTAGTCCTCAGGTACCCCCAACAAGCCATGTTATGGAAATTTCCCTCTGGGCCCACTCAGAAGTGCAGCAGCCTTCTGAAATGAAATCTGCCTTGGATGGCTTTTCAGAGGATGGTTGGCAGGTGACTGGAAGGTGATATGTCTCTGTTTTAACGTTAAAAAGCCCCTTTAATTGGGTGGGCGGTTGGGGGGGGGGGTGGTAAAATAGTTATCAAAAAAATGCAACCCCATTGACATCCATTGACATTAATTTAAAGCATGTGTGGAGTGTGTGGGTGTGAAGGCCTCAGGAAGACCCAGTGCCTTATTTAGCTGCGTGGATTCAAGAGGACTCCTGTGGTGAGATATGGACTCTCCTGCTTCTCCTGCTGTAGAGGTCTCCTTTGTGATGCAGTACTGTCCTGAAGACAAATCCGGGAAATAAGACCGCTCATAATGCCTATGGCAAGTGGGAGGAGCTGTGAACACAGCCATTGAGATTTTGTATCCAAGGGACAGAATAGAACTAGTCAATTAACCCGCCAGCATCTTCCAAAATGGAAATGTCATTTTTAAACACCAACCCTTCAGCTGAATGAGAACCTAAAATGCATCATTTTATATTGACTATCTATGATATAAAATTGTGAAATGTTTAAATAGATGTCTGGTTTTCCTCTCTGTCTGTGTTTGTATCCTTTTTTTTAAACGAATACTTGAGAAAAGATCCCAAATTCAATTGTTCAAATGTTTGTCCATCTCCGCTTGGTTTCTGGCAGGCCATGATACTCCTCTGAGTCTGGCACAGCCCATAGTAAATGAGTTTTCCAGAACAGGAACAGATGTCATCTCCCACCATATAGACCAGACCAATACTGGATTGAGCACTCCCGGTCCTTAATGACAATATCTTTCTTTATCCTGGAAAAATCTCAGGAGATTCTATCTGCTTGGTACCCTGGTTTTTACAATGAACTTTGTGTGCCTTAAACCTGGTATTTGTCTGGCCTGTATCAGTGGCTCTCGTTTCTATGGTGACCAGGGCCCGGTACATTCTTCTGAAACCTTTTGTGCTCCAACAGTGAAAAAAAACATTTATACTCACACAGTAAATGTATGGGGATACAAAATATGTATTCAAATTCTGGAAGGCTCTGATGGGGTTGGGTGTCACTATGGAGGGGGTGAAGGGTTAGGGGACTCGACAGACTTGGGGGCCCTGGAGGGAGCTGAGGGTGATGGGATATCTGGAGGGGGTTGAAGATCTCTCCGGGAGGCTGGGGGCTTTGCAGGAGCAATGTGGGGGACTGGAGGGTAACTTTGGGAGCACTATGGGGGGCTGGAGGCTCTGCAGCATGCTAAGTGCTTGGCTTGGGGGCACTGTGGAAATTGAGTCCTCTTTAAGTGGCCTAGGGACCCCTGTACGAGGTTGAAGGCCAATGCAAACCCCTTCTGGAGATTGGGTGGCACTATGGAAGGTGAGAGGTTCTGTGGGTGATTAAGGGATCTGCAGCTAGCTAGTCTAGTTCTTCCACAGCATCATTGTAGCCTCCGGTTCCATGGCACTCTATTGAAGTAACTCTTGTTTCTCAAAGAATCATGGCAACTGCATCCTGTAATAGAAGAAGCTAAATACTTACCTCTCCAGCAGGCATCAGGTGAAATCTACGCTCTCTTGGAAAGCTAACCGATATCTACCACCTACTGGGTGTGCCAGAGAGCGTGCCTGCCTCCACTCCATGGCTGGTGGAAGGAACCACAGCAACCAGCAAGGGACACGCTATCTGACACACCGAGGAGGTGCTGCTAACACTTCAGGAGAGCGAATACTTCACTTGTCATTCACTGGAGATGTAATCTATGCTGTTATATGTTGCAGAGAAACAGGGTCACTGAAAACATTTTTAATATGTTGACTAAAGGGGTCTGCCATGGTTGACTTTCGCTAAAAATCCTGGTTACCTGGCTGTCCTGTGCTTTTACATTAGTACTTTAAACCACTGACCTGGAATAAGGGAATAGATAAGTATTTCTATTTCTTTACTCCATCTTCCCTGGTCTGAATACTTTTTCAGGATAGTAATTCGGAAGGTTTTAGGCTAGAGGGCAGGAAAACCAGGCAGTTGAGTTGTGGTTGTTATTGCGCACACTCCCCATCCACCCACAACCAGGGCATACAGCTGCTTAAAAAAGAAATAAAAACTGTGCTGTGAGTGGGATCCAGTAACTCTTGTGGGTCAGAGTGGCCCAGCAAATTGTGGAGAACCCATACGGAAATGTACAACCGGGAACCCTAAGCAACCACGCACAAATTCCAAAAAAGAAGGGGGTTTTTTGGAGGGAAAAGGCCCTCCCGGGAAGGTTGCAAAAAACAGGGCTCACTGGGTATATAGTGCAAAGTATAAACTTTATTAAATCAATGGTGCAATACAAACAAGATTGAATGATGAACAATAAAAGCTATCTATGCAGATAGTGACAAGAGTATAGTATAGAAAAGCCGACCCAGGGGGTCAGTATGGGTGGTCATGTCAGTGAGGAGACTCCACCCCAGCCAGACACTTAGGCACCTACTGGGGCTCAAAAAGCTCAGATGGGGGAGAAGTGATGTGTGAATGTGCACAAGTAGATCACTCCTACATGCCCCAGGTGCTAGAATGTCTATAATGCCCTACTGTGTATGGGCCGTATGTAAGGTAGGGTCTATAAGGCCCTAAGTAAGTGTGTGGGTGATAGACATTGGCTAGCGTTAGAGCTGATGAGGTCAGCTGCTGTCTCAATATCGTCCAGTACACTGCACAAAAATTTGAAGTGGAAAAGTGTTATTTGTAATGATGATGATATTCACGTCAAGAAGTTTATGCATTAACACATCAAATATTGTGTACTGGGTGGCCACCCGTATGGGAGTATCTAGTATCCTGGAGTGATTGCAGACAGGGCAGTAATCATCTGTGCATTTGTGGGGATATCACTCGCATATAGAGGTGGGGATGGTGGAGGACCACGAGGCAGTGTGGGTCAAAAAGGTGGTGGAGTAGGGGAGGAGGGGAAGAGGAGGGAGGGTCCCCAGTGGGGGATGGATGGTGGGGAGAGGGAGCAATGAGGTCCGGAATGGAGGAGAGGTTGCTCCACAAGGGGGGGGGGGGTGTGGATAGTTCCGGTCCCGCTTGGTGAGATCAGTGTAGGATACACTATCATTACCCTGTGGATGCAGAGGATATAAGGCTTGGTAGTGGTAGTCCACCCGCAGTAAGTAGAATCCAGTATATGTCCAAGGGTGGATGTATGAGAAAGCGGGTCTTACCGTTAGCCTTGTTTCCTATGTATCGGTCTTCAAAGTTTCCACAGTGCAAGTCCCGTACCTCTCTGCGGGTAATACTCACGTCTAGCGGTGTTGAATCCTTCCCCCTTGTGTTATGTGGGCTTGTCCTCCTTGCCGCTGTTGTCCTCGTTGATGCTCAGACCTCTTACATCCCTTGCTGGTCAACTCTTCCGTCCGTACCCTTCTGTGGGTGTATGTCCTCCGCTTCTCCCTCCGAGCAGCTTCCGCTTGCGTCACAGGTTCCACATGACCGTGCCTCGGTCTGACCTCGCTAAGACAGACAGCCTCCAGTGGTGTCAATGGAGTGTCGGCGTCTACCGTTGACGCGTTTCGCGTGCTTGTGCACGCTTCTTCAGAACGTGATGGCGTAGTCTGATGGTGCTGTATATATAGCCGAAAACACAATTAGGGATGATTTATTTCAGCTAACAGTTTTGTCCAGTTATCGCCATCTTGTGGTCAAAACAGGGTATCACTGGTGTCATAGTGAAATGATGAAGAATCAGTTTAAAAGATAAAAATACTTTTGTCTAAATATGTACAGATATTGGACTACTGAATAGTCTGACTTTGGGGAATCTCAAAAAATGTTTACAGGCAATGTATACTATTGTATATAGCTACACGGTTAGCCAGTACCCGCCAATATAAGGGGTAACAGATTTATTAATAATAAAAAAGAAATAAGGTGAAAGATGTAAACATTATAGTTGCAGGAGCTACCCTATGGGAGGGCTAGAGATGTGAAGCCGGAGGAAAGAGTCCATGGATATAATGTGAAATATATAGTGGTATATTCTATAAATACCGTGAATTATCTGGGAAATTGTCCACCAGTCAACATCATATTGGCACAGTATACAGTCATGTGGCCCTACTGTTCTAAATATCTTTTTATATCGGAGTGTTGTTTATCTTAGCTATTCTAAGGAAGTGGGTGGGCTCTGTTATAGGGAAATTATTGTATAGAATGTGACCATATAGACTGTGGCTGGTGGTAGTGAGTGAGTAGATGGTAGATATGGGACTAATAGGAGGTGGGATTTATGGGTCAAGAAAGACCTTGAGACTGAGCTCATTGTTAAGTCCTAGGGGGGCCAGGGTGCGGAGCCTGAATATCCAGGCTTTTTCATGACGCAGGAGTATCTTGTCAAAGTCACCCCTGCGTGCCGAGATATTCAGGGTCCAGAATCCTTTGACCTTGAGTCCTTTAGGGTCGCCCCCATGCTCCTCAATGAAGTGCTGGGCAATGGGGGTTTCTTCTTTAAGTCTGATGCTTTTTAAGTGTTCCCCTATTCGTATCCGAAGGTCTCTTTTAGTTTTTCCTACATAGATCTTTTTGCAAGGACAGGTAATCTGGTATAGTACACGTGAAGTACTGCAATGGATAAAGGAGGTAATGTTATATACATTGGAACCAACAGCATCAGTGAAGGTGTCGGTTTTCTCAACGTATTGGCAAATGTGGCAGTGTCCACAAGGAAACATACCAGTTATTTTGGGGAGGTCGGTGAGCCAGTTTCTCTGTGTGCTGTTTTTATTAAATTCGGAATGCACCAAGTGGTCCCCTAGGTTTTTTGCTCTTCTTGCGACCATCAGCGGTCTTGGGCCTACTATGTCTTTTAGCCTGTCGGTTTTTTGGAGGACATGCCAGTGTCTCTCCAGTATTTCCCGGACTTCCTGCCATTGATTGCCGTATCTTGTGATCAGACGGGGTTGTGTCCCCTGGTTCTGGTCTAGAGGCATGGTGTTGTTAGGTGTAAGGAGTTGTTCCCTGGTTTTTAATCCTGCCTTTCTTTTTGCCTTTCGGAGTGTTCTGTGGGAGTAACCACGTTCCCTGAATCTGTTATACAGTTTCTGAGATTCACACAGGTAATCGCTGTACTCTGAACAATTCCTTTTTAGTCTCATGAATTGTCCCACCGGGATACCTTTTTTGAGGGGTTCGGGGTGTGAACTGTCGGCTTTCAGTAAGGTGTTTGCTGCCGTAATTTTTCTGAAAGTTGATGTTAGTAGTTTACTGTTACGTAGACGGATGTTTAGATCAAGATCTAAACATTACCTCCTTTATCAATTGCAGTACTTCACGTGTACTATACCAGATTAGCTGTCCTTGCAAAAAGATCTATGTAGGAAAAACTAAAAGAGACCCTCGGATACGAATAGGTGAACACTTAAAAAGCATCAGACTTAAAGAAGAAACCCCCATTGCCCAGCACTTCATTAAGGAGCATGGGGGCGACCCTAAAGGACTCAAGGTCAAAGGATTCTGGACCCTGAATATCTCGGCACGCAGGGGTGACTTTGACAAGATACTCCTGCGTCATGAAAAAGCCTGGATATTCAGGCTCCGCACCCTGGCCCCCCTAGGACTTAACAATGAGCTTAGTCTCAAGGTCTTTCTTGACCCATAAATCCCACCTCCTATTAGTTCCATATCTACCATCTACTCACTCACTACCACCAGCCACAGTCTATATGGTCACATTCTATACAATAATTTCCCTATAACAGAGCCCACCCACTTCCTTAGAATAGCTAAGATAAACAACACTCCGATATAAAAAGATATTTAGAACAGTAGGGCCACATGACTGTATACTGTGCCAATATGATGTTGACTGGTGGACAATTTCCCAGATAATTCACGGAATATATAGAATATACCACTATATATTTCACATTATATCCATGGACTCTTTCCTCCGGCTTGACATCTCTAGCCCTCCCATAGGGTAGCTCCTGCAACTATAATGTTTACATCTTTCACCTTATTTCTTTTTTATTATTAATAAATCTGTTACCCCTTATATTGGCGGGTACTGGCTAACCGTGTAGCTATATACAATAGTATACATTGCCTGTAAACATTTTTTGAGATTCACCAAAGTCAGACTATTCAGTAGTCCAATATCTGTACATATTTAGACAAAAGTATTTTTATCTTTTAAACTGGTTCTTCATCATTTCACTATGACACCAGGGATACCCTGTTTTGACCACAAGATGGCGATAACTGGACAAAACTGTTAGCTGAAATAAATCATCCCTAATTGTGTTTTTGGCTATATATACAGCACCATCAGACTACACCATCACGTTCTGAAGAAGCGTGCACAAGCACGCGAAACGCGTCAACGGTAGACGCCGACACTCCATTGACACCACGGGAGGCTGTCTGTCTTAGCGAGGTCAGACCGAGGCACGGTCATGTGGAACCTGTGACGCAAGCGGAAGCTGCCCGGAGGGAGAAGCGGAGGACATACACCCACAGAAGGGTACGGACGGAAGAGTTGACCAGCAAGGGATGTAAGAGGTCTGAGCATCAACGAGGAGGACAACAGCAGCAAGGAGGACCAGCCCACATAACACAAGGGGGAAGGATTCAACACCGCTAGACGTGAGTATTACCCGCAGAGAGGTACGGGACTTGCACTGTGGAAACTTTGAAGACCGATACATAGGAAACAAGGCTAACGGTAAGACCCGCTTTCTCATACATCCACCCTTGGACATATACTGGATTCTACTTACTGCGGGTGGACTACCACTACCAAGCCTTATATCCTCTGCATCCACAGGGTAATGATAGTGTATCCTACACTGATCTCACCAAGCGGGACCGGAACTATCCACACCCCCCCCCCCCTTGTGGAGCAACCTCTCCTCCATTCCGGACCTCATTGCTCCCTCTCCCCACCATCCATCCCCCACTGGGGACCCTCCCTCCTCTTCCCCTCCTCCCCTACTCCACCACCTTTTTGACCCACACTGCCTCGTGGTCCTCCACCATCCCCACCTCTATATGCGAGTGATATCCCCACAAATGCACAGATGATTACTGCCCTGTCTGCAATCACTCCAGGATACTAGATACTCCCATACGGGTGGCCACCCAGTACACAATATTTGATGTGTTAATGCATAAACTTCTTGACGTGAATATCATCATCATTACAAATAACACTTTTCCACTTCAAATTTTTGTGCAGTGTACTGGACGATATTGAGACAGCAGCTGACCTCATCAGCTCTAACGCTAGCCAATGTCTATCACCCACACACTTACTTAGGGCCTTATAGACCCTACCTTACATACGGCCCATACACAGTAGGGCATTATAGACATTCTAGCACCTGGGGCATGTAGGAGTGATCTACTTGTGCACATTCACACATCACTTCTCCCCCATCTGAGCTTTTTGAGCCCCAGTAGGTGCCTAAGTGTCTGGCTGGGGTGGAGTCTCCTCACTGACATGACCACCCATACTGACCCCCTGGGTCGGCTTTTCTATACTATACTCTTGTCACTATCTGCATAGATAGCTTTTATTGTTCATCATTCATTCTTGTTTGTATTGCACCATTGATTTAATAAAGTTTATACTTTGCACTATATACCCAGTGAGCCCTGTTTTTTGCAACCTTCCCGGGAGGGCCTTTCCCCTCCAAAAAACCCCTTCTTTTTTGGAATACAGCTGCTTAAGGCTGTACATGTGCCGAGGATTTGGCAAGATTAAAGCCTCGTACACACGCACCGATAGTCGGCTGACCAATCGGCCGTCTTTTGTCCAGTGTTGTTGTTTTGGTTGAAATGTGCTCTAGACTGCACACGAATTTTGTCGGCCAACAACAACCAACTGCAGAAGTGATGTCATGTTCTGGTCTACTTTTCGTGTGTTTTTTCTTCACTGAGCATGCCCAGTCTTGATCATCACATTTTTGTCGGACGAAATCTGTACTGACTGAGGAACAATCGGCCGTTCTGCTGACGGCCAACAAAAATTTTATAGCATGCACACCAGATTTTGTTCGGCCGAAAAGTCGCAGTCGGTTGTCGGAAGCATCATACTAACAAGCCGACAATCGGCCGATCTGACGTTGGCCAAAAATTTACGGCCAACAATCGCTGCGTGTGTACGGGGCTTTAAACAGCATGTTGCATTCAGCGGGTGTCACCAGTCCAAGTCTATGGGGCTGCACTGCAACCACCCTGCAGCTGTGTGCAATGCTTGCAATTGGGCTTGGTGGTGTCGCATTTACAAGATTAAATCAGGCAGTGGGGTGGCGACATATCTCTTCTCCACGGCCTGTCAAATTCCCTCTGCAAAGTGATCCATTGGTGACCGCTTTTCAGAGGGGTGACAAGGGCTGCCGCACATGGGAACGCACCCTTAGAGCCAATGTTATAGCACTACAGCCAGGCAGCAAACAAACCCTGTATGACAATTTGCCTGACTTTTAGAAGCTACAGGTCCCCTTTTATTCTTGCTCAGTATATTTGAACCATGCAATATATTCACATAGCCTTCTCTGGGGCTGGGAGACAGAGCTAATCAAGCTGGATGGACCTTTGACAAGTGGTCATGAGGAAGGCAAGAGAGCTTTACTGTTGAGAAGCTCAGGCATACCAATTATCTAATCAATTAGATAAATGACCGTAACCCTATTAATGACGCTTTAACTCTTCTTAGTTGGAATGGCAAGTCCACAGCTTTGACTCACATTGCACACTTGTTCTGACCATAACTTGCTGATAAATTGATGACCATAAAAAAAAAAAAAAAAAAAACAGTGCCAGCCATGATGGATGAATTATGAGCACCCAACAAAACATGGTTTCAAGGCCTTCCCTAACCATAGGTCCACAACACACATCCAGCTAACCTACTGTAGGCCACTGAGGGAATTAGGCAGATATTAATTCAGAAGAAGTCAGGTAATCAATGAAGCAAAGCATCGGGCAGTGATGGAAGATGTCACTTCTGGTATTGATCGAGACCAGAAATTTGGCGAGCGAATTGCTGTGCTTTATTTCTTATACGTACTAACACTGCCTAAGGAAGACCGGGTGAAGATGGACGCCGTCTCAAGCAATGACATCGCATCGTTCGAATGCTTCATTATGAGGTAAGTTTCACATAATATGCAGCGGGTTTGACGGGTATACTACTGGCGGTTCTTTATCTTCATTCAAGCACCATTTGCAGTTATTGAGATTGTGGTCGTTCTCCTAAAGGGGCCTGCACATGTGTGGATCTGGGTCCAGGAGCCTACATATATGGAGAGATTACATTTATCTTATGATAGAGAATTAAGCGCATGAGACTTAAATGTTATCAAGAGTCAACCAAAGAGGTGAGCGTGCCATTTACACAGAGATGGAGCTCTGACAAATTTTGAGAGTGGAGTGTGGTATAAAACTGGTATTGGCCAGGGGGCCATCAAATATGGAAGAGCACAACGACTATTGGATTGTATGAACTGATACACATATTGATTCACTGAGGTATGGTAGTGAATGCACAGGAGCAACAACAGTATTTAAAATTACTACTCATGCCAGAGTAGACGCTGTATAGATTGATGTACAGTATCTCACAAAAGTGAGTAAACCCCTCAAATTTTTGTAAATATTTTATTATATCTTTTCATGTGACATCACTGAAGAAATTACACTTTGCTACAATGTAAAGTAGTGAGTGTACAGCTTGTATAACTGTACATTTGCTGTCCCCTCAAAATAACTCAACACACAGCCATTAATGTCTTAGCTGCTGGCAACAAAAGTGAGTACACCCCTAAGTGAAAATATCCAAAGTGCCAAAATTTTGTGTGGCCACCATTATTTTCCAGCACTGCCTTAACCCTCTTGGGCATGGAGTTCACCAGAGCTTCACAGGCTGCCACTGGAGTCCTCTTCCACTCCTCAATGATGACATCACGGAGCTGGTGGATGTTAGAGACCTTACGCTCCTCCGCCTTCCGTTTGAGGATGCCCCACAGATGCTCAATAGGGTTTAGGTCTGGAGATATGCTTGGCCAGTCCATCTCCTTTACCCTCAGCTTCTTTAGCAAGGCAGTGGTCATCTTGGAGGTGTGTTTGGAGTTGTTATCATGTTGAAAAAATGCCCTGCGGCCCAGTCTGCGAAGGGAGGGGATCCTGCTTCATTATGTCACAGTAAATGTTGGCATTCATGGTTCCCTCAATGAACTGTAGCTCCCCAGTGCCGGCAGCACTCATGCAGCCCCAGACCATGACACTCCCCCCACCATGCTTGACTGTAGGCAAGACACACTTGTCTTTGTACTCCTCACCTGGTTGCCGCCACACATGCTTGACACCATCTGAACCAAATAAGTTTATCTTGGTCTCATCAAACCACAGGACATGGTTCCAGGATCCCATGTCCTTAGTCTGCTTGACTTCAGCAAACTGTTTGCAGGCCTTCTTGTGCATCATATTTAGAAGAGGCTTCCTTCTGGGATGACAGCCATGCAGACCAATTTGATGCAGGGTGCGGTGTATGGTCTGAGCACTGACAGGCTGACCCCCACCCCTTCAACCTCTGCAGGAATGCTGGCAGCACTCAAAGGTCTATTTGCCAAAGACAACCTCTGGATATGACTCTGAACACGTGCACTCAACTTTTTTAGTCGACCATGGCGAGGCCTGTTCTGAGTGGAACCTGTCCTGTTCAACCGCTGTATGGTCTTGGCCACTGTGCTGCAGCTCAGTTTCAGGGTCCTGGTAATCTTAGAGCCTAGGCCCTCTTTATGTAGCACAACAATTATTTTTTACAGATCCTCAGAGAGTTCTTTGCCATGAGCTGCCATGTTGAACTTCCAGTGACCAGTATGAGAGAGTGAGAGCGATAACACCAAATTTAACACACCTGCTCCCCATTCACAATTGAGATCTTGTAACACTAACGAGTCACATGACACCAGGGAGGGAAAATGGCTAATTGGGCCGAATTTGGAAATTTTCACTTAGGGGTGTACTCACTTTTGTTGCTAGCGTTTTTGACATTAATGGCTGTGTATTGAGTTATTTTGAGGGGACAGTAAATTTACACTGTTATACAAGCTGCACACTCACTACTGTACATTGTAGCAAAGTGTAATTTCTTCAGTGTTGTCGCATGAAAAGATATACTAAAATATTTACATAAATGTGAGGGGTGTACACACTTTTGTGAGATACTGTATATATGCACAAACTATGAGATCATTTACAGCCCTGGGAGCGTGGATTCATTCACCTAAAATGTATAGAGTTGTGTGTGGCCGTGTCTAATGATAACGTTTTCAAACAAAAAATCTGGTACCTACATCCCGATCAGAAATACATAGAAAAATTGGTGCGTGGTCCGTGAACTGCCCCACTCCCTACAGTCCCAAGACAAGAGGGGATGTCGAGTAAGGTAGGCAGCTACAGAGATCACTGGGGGACTACTGGCACTTTTTATGGTACCATATCACATATTGTTAGGACAGTATAGGTAAAA
The DNA here is from genome assembly GCF_965119305.1 of Pelophylax lessonae. NCBI lineage: Eukaryota > Metazoa > Chordata > Amphibia > Anura > Ranidae > Pelophylax > Pelophylax lessonae. The sequence goes on along the minus strand of NC_138777.1, from coordinate 98,882,790 downwards.
AATCTCAAAGTTTATTTAATAGACTGCCAAAATCTAATATTTTGTACTTTTAGTGGTGCTTGGTCTAATCAGACAGAGGTTTGCTAATAGATGTACTCAGCCTGATTAACTGGAAAAGGTAATGATAACATCACCCATTGTCAAAGCTCCAATTAGGACGAGCCACTCAGTATCCCTGCCAACCAACCAGCATGTCACATCCCTGTGGATGCCACTGCTCCTAGACTATGCCACATCTAAAGGAGCCCCGGTGATACGCTGCTCCTAGACTATGTCACATCTAAAGAAGCCTAGGGATGCGCTGCTTCTAGACCCTGTCACATCTAAAGGGATGTCCCACTGAGTGGTTTTTATCACCATCTGACCCCCCCCCCCCCCACAAATGAATCAGGTCTTTGGATCTGTCACATCCAAATGATGCAAGGGATGCATCGCTCATATTGCACAAGCGACAACTCAATGACTCCCACAGCGCATGCGCGATCTCTGGCTGCAGCGCCATACAACGGGAGGAAAAGAAGTGGCTGTTTCAAAAGGCATCAGGGACAAATCCAGGAAGTCTGAACCGGTATGGAGGAAGTAAGTAGCCCCAGTAATCACAGAAGTGAGATATCAATTCTTCTATTGAACACTTTCCTCTGCTTGGCCATTACCAAATAATCCTTCACTGCTATTCTCCACATATACTTATTGTATTTATTCTTGGGGCAATCTATGGAGGCCTGTGTGCCATCTAGTGGCCAAATAGAGGTGGTGAAAAGGTTTACAGCCTATGTACTATTGTTGCACCCTAATAGTAGAAATAAGTGCTAAGTCTATTAGCCACTTAAAGTGGAGTTCCAGTCTTTTTTGTGTTTATAAAAGTCAGCAGCTACAAGAAGTGTATCTCACCTGTCCCAGGATCCAGTCATGTGGTCACCCGAACCATCACTTGTATTCCTCTCCCATTCCCAGCGCTGGCATTACAACTTTGGGCACCTGGCTGAGACAGATTGGAAGCGGGTACTTGTCAAAACTAGGTACCCGCTCCCCCCCAAAAAAAGTAAAAATCTGTTTTTCTGTGCTAGAGAATAGAATATAAACTATATTTTTGTTAAAAAAAAAAGAAAAGAAATAGAGACCCTAGAGAATAAAATGGTGCACGTTGTAATTTTTTATGTCACACTGTATTTGTCACACGGTCTTTCAAACGCAATTAAAAAAAAAAAAATACACATTAATTAATTAAAAACAAATACTATAACTACCCCATTTTTTGTGTATATTGGGAAAGATGAAGTTACCCTGAGTAAATTGATACCCGACATGTCATGCTTTAAAATTGCGCACGCTCGTGGAATGGCGCCAAACTACAGTACTTAAGAAAACCCCATAGGTGACTCTTTAAAAATTTTTTACAGGTTACCTGTTTAGAGTTACAGAGGAGGTCTTGCACTAGAATTCTCACTCTTGCTTTAAGAATCGCAGCAATACCTCACATGAAATACTCAGAGCAGCCCGTCTGGCACCAACAACCATGCCACATTCAAAGTCATTTAAATACCCTTTATTCCCCATTCTAATGCTTGGTTTAAATTTCAGCAAGTTGTTTTTACCACGTCTAGATGCCTAAATGCATTAAGTTGCTGAAATGTGATTGGCTGATTAGCAATTAGTGTTAACAAGCAATTGAACAGGTGCACCTAATAAAGTGGCCGGTGAGTGTATATTTAACCTTCTAGGAATGTTGGTGTATATAACACACACCGGGCCCCAGTATATGAAGGATCAAATGGCGTATGTTCTATTCCCCATTTTAAGAAATATAATCAGAATTCATCCCCAAAGCATTACATGCTGTCAATGAAGAAACCAGGTGATCCTTCCAAAGATCCATGCATTATAGCAGCAGTCCCCAACCTTTTTGGCACCAGGGACTGCTCTGTAAAGGGGGCACTGTAATGTAAAGGGGGGCTGTGATGTAGAGGGGGCACTGTAATGTAAAGTGGGGCTGTGATGAAAAGGGGGCACTGTAATGTAAAGGGGGGCTGTGATGTGAAGGGAACTGCACTATAAAGGGGGCACTGTAATGATTTTAGTCCCCCTTATATTACAGTGCCAATAGCAACCCTGCACAGGACTCCTACCTTTGACAGGGCAGAGGCTGTGATTTGTCCATGTGTCCTCTCCTGGCTCCCCCACCCACCCAACGATGTCATCCTATTAGCAGGGCAGGGGGCGGGAGAAACTCTCCATTCTGATCTGCAGCTCCTCCCGCCCCCTGCCCGGCTGATTGGATGACATCATCGACCGGGTGGGCGGAGATGCTGGGAGAGGATATGCAGGCATGGTCACAACATGAGATGAGCGGCAACTGCTGTCCGCACGGGTCTATCGCAGTCACTACTCATCTCCTGCTGTGCAGCCCGGTCATCAACAGGCTGTGGACCATCACAGGTCCATGGCCCGGGGTTGGGGACCCCTGCACTATAGGACAAAAAATGAACCGCAGTGCCATTTACAGAGAACTTCTAGAACAGGGGCTATACACACATGAGCATAGCCAGTCCCGCCTCAGGCATATGAACATATGAAATAGTGGTATCCTCAAAGTCTGTGCATACTTCAAACCAGGGGAGCCCAGGAATGGCAGCAGGAGGGAAAGAGGTGTTCAGGTGGCTGCAGCCATCATCCTGGTGTAAACCACTTCCGCCCGAGGACATGCAGGTACATCCTAGGGTCTGGAAATGGTTAAAGCCCCCTAAAGTCTAATTTGAATGGACACACAGAGCAGCAGTTCAGGTGTCCCCATAGCAAGCTGCTTACTGTGGGGGCACCCGGCAGGAGGGAGGGAGAGGCCAGGGGACCCGAAGAGGGACCCAAGAAAAGGAGAATCTGGGCTGCTCTGTGCAAAACCAATTACACAGAGCAGGTAAGTATAACATGGTATTGTTATTTATAAATGAATAAACTGAGTCTTTAGTATCACTTTAAATAGTTTTATTTGGTAATAGGACAAATAAATCCACTGACAAGAGTTATAAAGATATAGATTTTTATTATTTCCTGAAATGAAAAAAATTAACAAGATCCTATAATAAAAATCACAAAGCAGTGTTATTTCCGCACATTTTCCTGTTTCTGCGCTTAAGAAAGTTGCATATCCTCATTCTTCCAGCAGTGGCAGTGAGCTGTCCTTCCATTATACTGAAGGGGTGTCACATGAGCACCGTCCGGTGCTGGAATACTAAAGAAGGGCTTATTCACATCATGTCCATTGAGCTGCATTTTGCTGCACACCTCCACACATGTATAGTATGAGCAGAGCCGGTACAGGGGGGGGGGGGGGTGGGGGGTGGGTGGAAGGGACTCTTTAAACATTTTTTACAGGTTACCTGTTTAGAGTTACAGAGGAGGTCTTGCACTAGAATTCTCACTCTCGCTTTAAGAATCGCAGCGATACCTCACATGAAATACTCAGAGCAGCCCGTCTAACATCAGCGGGGAATCAGATGCATCAGGGCAGGCAACTCCAATTGCTGCCTGACACCCGCGATCGCTCCCCACTGAGAGAGAACGACGGTCAGCTATTGTAAACACAGCTGACCGTTCTTCTCCCTGGAATGATCACGGAGCGCCTCTGATCCTTCTATGTAGTGATCATTTCACAAGCCACGCCCCCATACTGTTAGAAACACGCCTCTAGGTACACATTTAACCCCTTGAGCACCCACAGTGTTAACCCCTTCCCTGCCAGTGTCATTAGTACAGTGACAGTGCATATTTTTAATACTGATTACTGTAGTAATGTCACTGGTCCCCCTAAAAGTCTCAAAAATGTCAGTCAGGGGTCCAATCTGTCTGCCGCAATGTCGCAGTCCTGCAAAAAAATCACAGATCGCCGCCATTACTAGTAAAAAAAAAGAAAAAAACTATAAAAATTACATAAATCTTTCCCCTAGTTAGTAGACGCGATAACTTTTGCCCAAACCAATGAAAATACGCGATTTTCTTTTTACCAAAAATATGTAGCAGAAAACACTTTGGCCTAAAATGTTAAACACATTTGATTTTTAAATGTTTTCTATTGAATTTGTATTGTTTTAAGTATTTTCTTGTTTTGAAACGACATTGACTCTCATATTATACCCGGGACAGAATTGGGGATGAGGGGGGGGGGGGGGGTGCAATTTGCCATCTTCGCCCTGGGCACCAAATTACCTTGTCCCAGCCCTGAGTATGAGTAGGACCCATAGGAAACAATTGTTTTCTATCTGCCCTGTTCACACCATGCATGTGTGTTGTTGTTCAGTAAATGGATATGGTGTGAAGAAGCTGTAAGTGGCGGTTCACACATAGTACGGTGACTGGCATTTCTCTGCACTGGAAGAACGCCAGTCACACAGTTGTTGGAGTCGCAGTAAAATGCAGACATGCTGCGTTGTATGGTAGCACACAGGAAGGCACTGCATGTCACTGTACAGAAGCTCATCACACTGCACTGCTCTACGGTGACATGAATGATGTGTCACTTTGTGCGCTTCACATAAAGTTGTGCAGTAAAATGTACATCACTCCGCCTCCTAGGGCTGGCTCACTGCGACTGGAATGGACAGCTGCCTGCACACTAAACCGCTCCAGTTTGATGTGTGGGCGGTGTGAACAGACCCCTAATGATCAAAATAAAAATTCCGCCTTCCTCTTCCTGCTTATAGCTGGCCAATCACACACCTTTCTTGTAAAATGTTAAAGCGACACTAAACTCTGGTTTAAAAAAAAAGAAATGTTCTGTTCAGGTATGTGTTCTTAAAGCGTTTGTTACCCCAACACTTTATATTCCTGATATGTGGCTGCTGTACCATGTACTGGTATGAGAAAGTCTCCTCTTCTCTTTCTATTGCTTCCTTTATGTGAAATCCCCGGTGTTCCTGCCAGTCCCTCTGTTTTCCTATTATAAACTGTCCACACTAAGCAGAAAAGCACAGCGTGGTCAGTTACCTAGCTGTGCTGAGAACTCAGTGTACTCTTGTCCTGACATGCCCCCGTCTGCATAGCCATTCACTGGGAAGCCCAGTGTGCTGCTGTTTCTCCTCCCCCAGCTCATATGAAGCTGAGAACAGAGAGAATGTGATCACTTATAAAAAAGGGAAAAAATTATTTATAATGTTTTTATATCTACACAAAAATGTTTTGCCTTTCTTTTTTGTTTTCAACTGAATGGGTTGTCTTACTAGGTGATCGTTTACAATCACTTTAACTCAAAAAAAGTCCCTTCTGTTGGTCTCAGCTTCCTATTCTCCGAATTCCTTTTGTTTTCCCTGTGATGTCACTTCCTGTTAGAGGGTGGCTACGTTCATTCTCCATGGTCCTCACAGTAAGCAAGAGCATTGCCTGTGCAATATAAGACTTGCAGTGTACATAGAGCACTGTACATGACTGCAACTAAAGTGCACTGCTCATTCCAAACAATTAGATGTGAGAGAAAAAAGGAGAGGTGTGGGAGCTCATGGAGGATGTTACGGATGTAAGGCAGAAAACACAATAAGAAATGTCTTCATTGAAAATAAATTACAGAGACATTAGCTAGTGGATGTGTAGGGATTTGAATATATAACTAAAGTATAGCACAAAATCTTATCCAATCAACATGAAAATACATATGAAACAAAGATAATCAAAATGCAGTGTACAACACCACCGATGCAAAATGATGAAGTGATACAATAGATAAAAAATGATCCACAAAAATTATCCACAAAAAGAATCCACAAACAAATCCAAATACTGTATAAAACACCAACGGTGCACTGTGATGAAGTGATGCAATAAATATAAATAAAGGGGAATGGTCTATTCAGACCAAATACAGCGCTTGCTGTGATGTAAATTAATGGATAGCGATATCCATTCCAATTCTTAAGATAAATGTGAATAAATATACAGAAGGTATGTCATGAATTGGTAACAATAAAAAATATATATGTATACGTAGATCATCAAAAATCCCAATAAATAATTCAAACAGTGTCATAAAGTGCATAAGTGACTGGTTGTAAAATAATACAATTGAGAAATAAATAAATCACAATCCGCAGTAAAAATCTGATAAATGAACAGTCCAGAGTAAACGGTGACTTTTGTGCTCAAAAAGGTATAATGTCCTTAGTGAAAGTAAATCTTCAAAATTTAAGGTGCACGTGCTCAGGCTTGATTGGCTATGTCTCAGCAATTTCTGGTCCCAAGTGAATAATAAGTTGGGTCACTTACCAGATGTAGTGGGTTCTAAATGCCATATGGCACTAGGACCATTCGAGCTTAAAAGCCCCCTGGGCTAGATGGATTCCCTCTAAGTGTGGTCCTATGGGCTGGTAATGGCTCCTTAGGCTCCAGGTCAAACAACCAGATGTAATAGGGAGGGAGAAAGAATGCTCCAAATAAATAAACTCTTTTGAACTCTAACCTACTACACAATTTGGAGCATTCTTTCTCCCTCCCTATTACATCTGGTTGTTTGACCTGGAGCCTAATGCCCCATACACACGTGCAGATTATCTGCAGACTTTTGTCTGCAGACTTACCTTTTCTATGTAGTGCAAGGGCCTGCCAGATTGCATACAAATTGAAAGTGTTTAGGTTTGACCTCATATTATATGGTTTTGGTAAGTCTGCAGACAAAAGTCTGCAGATAATCTGCACGTGTGTATGGGGCATAAGGAGCCGTTACCAGCCCATAGGACCACACTTAGAGGGAATCCATCTCGCATTGGGATTTTTGATGATCTACGTATACATATATATTTTTTATTGTTACCAATTCATGACATACCTTCTGTATATTTATTCACGTTTATCTTAAGAATTGGAATGGATATTGCTATCCATTAATTTACATCACAGCAAGCGCTGTATTTGGTCTGAATAGACCATTCAGCTTTAGCTACCTCATTTTCCTACAGCAGCTGCTTTTTTCACTAATTAATTAATTAATTAATTTATATACTCTCAGGTATACAGATTGTTTGCACTTTATACTACACCCTTTCCCATTGGCGCGTGGAATATACTCTGTATATATTTTTTAAAATAAATATAAATAGTCCACAAATTAAATGAATTAAAAAATAAAACAAGTGAGTCCACATCAGGTGATGATATTCCTAATCTGGAAATGCAGTGGTATAGAAAGGGCTCTTTGTAGTGCAGTGTGTCCTCAAAGCGTGCGGTGAAATGGCTCCTTACCAGAATTAACCAGTAAATCGCATAAAGATGCATCCAATTACCACGACCCAAGCTATGGTGTAACCACGGCACACACTAGGACACCTCATGCAGATGGATAAAATGGTCTCTTACCAGATATAAAGGAAAAGTCAGCCAATTAAAACTCTGTAACAGAGTATGGATGGGCAGGGATGGATTATAAGGCTGAAAGACTGTTTCCAACGTGCACGGAGTTCTATCACCATGTAGGGCTGCTGCATGTAAACCTTCCTTGATGCAAGGCATAGTTTAATACAAAAAAGGAGGAAGACCAATCGTGCATTTTCCCAAAAAAAGTTTAATGTACATAAAGTAGAACACTTACATAAGCCCAATGATCAATTTCTTCCGATAGAGGTATTCACGGCCGCCTGCAGTGCGGACCCCGAAGATGTGACAGCACGGCCTCTCCTATCCGACGCGTTTACCCTCAGAAGGTGGCCCTTGAAAACATTTTTATTTTTTTACACAAAGTTGTCACTAAATGATATATTGCTCACACATGTCATGGGTATATGTGAAATGACACCCCATAATACATTTTGCTGCTTCTCCTGAGTATGGGGATACCCCGTGTGAGGCATTTTGGCAGTCTAGCCGCGTACAGGACCCCAAAAACCATTCACCGCCTTCAGGCTTTCCAAGGGCGTAAATTTTTGATTTCACTCATCGCTACCTTTCACAGTTTCGGAGGCCATGAAATGCCAAGACAGCACAAACCCCTCCCCCCCCCCCCCAAATTACCCCTTTTCGGAAAGTACACACCATAAGCTATTTGCAGAGAGGCATGTTGAGTGTTTTGCAGATCTCACTTTTTGTCACAAAGTTTTGAAAATTGAAAAAAGAAAAAAAAATGCATTTTCCTTTTTTTCTTCATTTTCCAAAATAAATTAGAGCTGTAAAATACTCCCCATGCATCTTAGCAAATACCTCAGGGTGTCTACTTTTCCAAAATAGGTCATTTGGGGGGGGGTTTTGTGTTATCTTGGAATTTCATGGCCTCCAAAACTGTGATAGGTAGTGAGGAGTTAAATCAACAATTTGTGGCCTTAGAAAGCCTGAACATGGCGATTGGTTTTCGGGGTCCTGTACGTGGCTAGACTGCCAAAAAGTCTCACACATGTGGTATCTCTGTACTCGGAAGAAGCAATAGAATGTATTTTGGGGTGTCATTTCAAATATATTCATGGCATGTGTGAGCAATATATCATTTCGTAACAACTTTGTGTAAAAAAAAAAATAATAATAATAATTTCCCCCGAAACTTGTGGCAAAATATAAAATATTCCATGGACTCACCATGCCTCTCAGGAAATAGGTTGGAATGTTTACTTTGCAAAATGGGGGGTTTGTGATATCTTGAAATTTCAGAGCCCCTGAAACTGTGATAGGTAGTGAGGAAGTAAAATAAGCAATTCACGCCATTAGAAAACCTGAAGGTGGTGATTGGTTTTCGGGGTTCCATACAAAGCTAGGCTCCCAAAAAGTCTCACCCTTGTGGTATTCAGGAGAAGAAACAGAATGTATTTTGGGGTGTCATTTCACATATACCCATGGCATGTGTGAGCAATATATCATTTAGTGACAACTTTGTGTAAAAAAAAGAAAAAAAAAATTGTCATTTTACCGAAACTTAGGGCAAAATATAAAATTCTCCATGGACTCAACATGGTTCTCAGCAAATACCTTTGGGTGTCTACTTTCCAAAAAGGGGTCATTTGGGGGATGTTTGAACTGTCCTTGCATTTTATGCTCAACCTTAGCCACACATCACCCACTCTTCTAACCACTTGAAGACCAGGCCTTTTCTGTGACTTTTTGTTTACATAAAAAATATTATTTAAGGTCTGCAACCAACGATTATTTTCATAATCGATTAGTTGGCCGATTATTATTTCGATTAATCGGATAAAATCATTAAAAAAACTCAATATGCCCTTTTTTCCCCCCGGCAACACCAATGATGGGGCACTATTCCTCCCGGCAACACCAATGATGGGGCACTGTTCCCCCTGACAACACCAATGACGGGGCACTATTTTTCCCATTGATACCAATGACGGGACACTATTCCTCCCGGGAACACCAATGACGGGGCACCATTCCTCCCGGGAACACCAATGACGGGGCACCATTCCTCCCGGGAACACCAATGATGGGGCACCATTCCTCCCGGGAACACCAATGATGGGGCACCATTCCTCCCGGGAACACCAATGATGGGGCACCTTTCCTCCCGGGAACACCAATGATGGGGCACCATTCCTCCCGGGAACACCAATGATGGGGCACCATTCCTCCCGGCAACACCAATGATGGGGCACCATTCCTCCCGGCAACACCAATGATGGGGCACTGTTCCCCCCGACAACACCAATGACGGGGCACTATTTCTCCCATTGATACCAATGACGGGGCACTATTCCTCCCGGGAACACCAATGACGGGGCACCATTCCTCCCGGGAACACCAATGACGGGGCACCATTCCTCCTGGGAACACCAATGATGGGGCACCATTCCTCCCGGGGACACCAATGATGGGGCACCATTCCTCCCGGGGACACCAATGATGGGGCACCATTCCTCCCGGGAACACCAATGATGGGGCACCATTCCTCCTGGGAACACCAATGAGGGCACTATATTTCACTTCTGTTCCAAATGCTGACATTTTTTTTTATTTTGCTGACTCTTGCAAACACATTTTAGCTATCAACCTGTACAGCCACCCTAATCCCCATTTCCATAGGCTTTGGAATGATCCTTGAGCAAGTTTGGGAATAAAATAATTAAAAAGTAAACATTGCAGGGCACATAATGCTCCCAGTACATTCATACCTTAGGCCCCTTTCACACTTGCCGCTCCGTCAGCGGACTCTCTTTTTTTTTTAATTTAGTGCACAAATACACAATATATTTCCTAATTGTTTGGTAAAATGTAAAAGATGATCTTACGCCAAGTACATAGATACCAAACATGACATGCTTTAAAATTGCGCACGCCCGTGCAGCGGCAAAAAACTATGTACATTTTTAAAAGCCTTTGTACGTCTAAAGTGGTAACCTGTAAGACTTTTAGAGGGGGTCTACTGCAAGAATTACTGCCCTTGACCTGGCGTTCGCGGCGATACCTCACATGCTGCAATTGCTGTTTACATATGACACTAGACCGACGCTAACGCGCGCCTTTGCGCACAAGCACGGGGGGACAAGGATGCTTGAGTTTTTTATTTATTTAGCTTTTTTATGTAATTTTGACACCTTCCCTTTCATTTTTTTTTCTTTTCATTTTTATTATTATCACAGTGAATTTAAATATCACCTATGACAGCAATCTGTAGTAACAGGTACTCTTAGGGTCTATTAGACTCTAGATCTCTCCTCTGCCCTTAAAGCGTCTGACCACACCAAGATTGGTGTGATAAGATGCTTTCCCAATTTCCCAATGGCGCTGTTTATATCTGGCGAAACCTAAGTCATGAAATGCTCGTAGCTTCCGGTATCTTAGGCCATAGAGATGATTGGAGCTATTCTCGTCTCCAATCAGCTCTATGGTCAGATAATGGAACCACCGGCTGCATTCTCGGGTTACCCGGTGGAACAGGAGAGCCTGAGAAAAAACGCAGAACGCGGTAGGAGGGGGGGGGGGGTGTCCTCTCCCACTGCTTGTAAACACAGTCTAGCAGCTAATTAGCCGCTATGATCATTTTTACATGTAAGCCGACCGCTGGGTGTAAAAAACGATACCAAGATGATGCCAAAATCTGCAGGCATCATCCTGGTATAACCACTCAAAGTCCAGCAACGTACCAGTACATTGCTGGTCCTTGTTCGGCATATATTGTAGGTTTTTTTTTTTTTCCATGCAACCTGTGGGCTGAACGAAAAAAGAGAACCTAACAGATTCCTCCATCCACATCGATCGATGTGGATGAAGAAATCTCCGCCAGAAAATAAGTCGTATACCCATCATTAGACCGCCCAACATCCACCCACTTCTAATGATGGGCATACATGATGAAAGCCATGTATTGCCTATTTTTTTAACTGCGGTGGTGAAATCACCTCCTACAGCGCTGCTTTAGTAGATTTCTATATATGCTGAGCGCAAACGCTGTTGCTGTCAGAATATATAAATCAGTGTGGCAGCTGATGGGCGTACCTGCAAGGCAAACAATAATTAACAATAAAACAGTAAAAATAAAACATTACATTATAATAGCATGGAATGTTGGTATCTGAAAAGTAAAAAATGGTTAACAATGAAAAACAGTAACAATAAAGTACAGTAAAAGTAGAAAGAGTAGAAGTAGAAGAGCAGAGTAAGAACAGAAAATTAACTCAATAAAACGACAACTATTTTTGGCTTTTTTATTTTATTTCTTTGTAATTTTTTTTGTAACTTTTTTTTTTTTTTACACCTTTTTTTCTGTAACTTTAAAACTTTCCAGGGTAGGAGGGTCTCTCAAAATGTGATCGCCATTGAACATCTTTCGAGACCCTGTGTAAGTGTGCCCTAGACTGTACCATGCTATACCCTATGCTAACACTCCACTAGTGTGTGGTAGCGATGGAAACATTCCCTGATGCAGAGACCAGGTTGGCCAGGACAGGAGGGACAATAAATTTACAGGTACATAGTGTGGCTAACAGGTAAAAAAGCACCTGGTTGTCGAGGACTGTTTGAATCGCTACGAAAAAATAAAAAAACTGCTAGTGCTAGCAGAGATCAGGCCTGACTCTGCTAACGCTCCGTTTTTGTGTTTTGGAAGTGACAGTAATCTATTGATTACTGCACTTGCTTGGGTGGGGTGGGCTGGGTGGAGGGGCTAAACACAGGTGCTGGCAGGTGTCGGGGCCGTGAACCCTAAACTATTGGGGACCCTAGTACAGTTCTGATCAGATCAAAGATATTGAGCCATTTAGACACTATACTAGTAATGGAGGTGTATATTGTGTGCATGTGTGTGTCACTGGCAATCAAAGGGTTAAATTATATTTCTAAATATGCGGCGGGGATCTTACGCTGTCCTAAATTGACGCTAACTAGCGTTAACGCTTACTAATGTCCCCTGTGACACTAATATAATGATCGGAAAAAGATCGGTACACTATAAAAGTGACACTGTGACAGGGCATGAAGGGGTTAACTGGGGTTGATCAGGGGGTTCAATCTTTATTGGGGGGATGGCGGGTACCCTAAACCTATTTGGGACAGAAACTAACGGTCGCTAAACCTAAATGAAGTCACAAGGCACACTATTACAGTAATCAGCAAAACAGCTATACGCTGTATATAGTGTGCACTATGACAGGGAGTGAAAGGGTTAACTGGGGGCTGATCAGGGGGTTAAATGTGCCTATCTGAGGTGGTGTATGTGTAGTGATTGGTGTACTCATGGTTAGATGCTCTCTCCTCTCAAGCTGGAACCGAAAAGGGCTCCACGAGGGTAGAGAGCAGCATTTCCTGTGCCTGTGTTTACAAAACACAGGCACAGGACGGTCTGCCATTGGTCAGAACCGATCGCTAGGACCAGGCCAAAAATCATTGACTTGATGACTGATCGGTTCTGTACCGAATAAGACCATCGCGGAAATGGAGGGCGCGCTCCCGCGTGCCCCCAAGCCATGCTCGCGACCGACGTAGCCCTACTGCCTGCCGCAGTATGACTGCGGCGGGCGGTCCGGAACCGGTTAAAATAACGGAATTTTTGTTAAATCTTACCGTAAAATTCCTTTCTCTGATGCCACCCCAGCCCGACAGGCTGGCATCCGTGGTAATCACTGTCCACAATAACGGACGGAAGGATTTTCCTTCCGACACCGCCGGGGACTGAAGCCACCACAGAAGATCCATTCTGGTCCGGCGACTCAACGAGACACTCAGATCCAAGGACTGCGGTAGTCTGTCCCACCTGGCCAGGATCTCTGCTTGGAGAGACAGAGTGTGAAACTGAGCAAAGGGTATCGCCTCGAAGGCCGACACCATCAACCCCAGGCACCGCACACAGGTCCTGAGCGACGAGGATTCGTTGTCCCTGAGGGACCTGATCTTGTTCTGAAGGATCCGGAGCTTGTCCTCTGGCAGAAAACACTTTTGCTTGAGCAGAGTCCAGAACCATTCCCAGATAGGGAAGACGAACCGAAGGAGACAACGTCGACTTCTGATCGTTGATGGTCCAACCGAACTCCTGGAGCGCCTGTACTGTAGTCGACAGATCGCACAGCAGGCTCTGACTGGCACTCGATCTTAACAGGAAATCGTCCAGATATCCCAAGACCGCAATGCCCTGTGCCCTTAGCAGGCCCAGAACAGGCGCCAACACTTTTGTAAAGAACCTTGGAGCCCGAAGCGAGACCGAAAGGTAACGCCACAAACTGATAGTGTTCCTCCGCTATTGCGAACCGAAGGTACCTCTGGTGACCCTCGAAAATGGGGATGTGCAGGTACGCATCCTTCAAGTCGATAGAGGCCAGGAATTCCCCTGGACTCAGGGAGGCCACCACTGAGCGGAGGGATTCCATGCGGAACTTCCGAACGCGCATGAAAGCGATTCAAAGCTTTCAAGTCCAGGATAGGACGTACCTTGCCCTCCTTTCGGGGCACAGTGAACAGATTGGAGTAAAACCCCCGAGACCTGTCCCGATGAGGCACCGGGACAATCACCCCCTGGGCAAGCAGGTCCTGCACCGCACGATGCAGGTCCTGTAGACGCCCTGGGGTCAAATGAAGATTTGAGGGAAAGAATCTGTCCGCCAGCCGTGAAAGGAATTCGATCTTATATTCTGATCGAATGATTTCCTGAACCCACCTGTCCTGAATACGGAGCAGCCAATGTTGGAGAAAACCGCGTAAACGTCCCCCCACCCCTGAAACGGGTGAGGGCGCCCCTTCAGGCAGAGGCGGAGTGAGCCGCCGTACTGGCATGGCCGGACTTTTGCTTGCCCGCCCAGGGCTTCTTCTGGCCACCTTGGCCCTTAAAAGGTTTGCCCTTGTTTTGAGGCTTAAAGGCACGAAAAGGACCCCTGAGAGGGTCTAAAGGCGGGACCCCGCTTGCCGCGAAAAGACTTGTTCTTCTGGTTCTGGGGCAGCAGAGTGCTTTTGCCCCCAGTGACTCCTTTCACCAAAGTATCTAAAGCTTTGCCAAAAAGGCGAGACCCAGCATAAGGAAAGTCAGCCACCGGTTTCCGCGACGTCTGGTCAGCCGACCAGCTCTTCAGCCAGACCAGTTGACGGTTAAGCACCGCGACACTAGACAGGCGTGTAGCCAAAGGGGCCTCATTCAAGGCCGCATCGTACAAAAACATGACCCCTTGATGAATTTGGTCCACCATTGCCAGCGTAGCAGGTGGGGCAGAATCAGACACTAGTGTGCGTCTAAGCACCTTAGTCCAGTCCGCCACCGCCTGAGCCACCATGACAGAAGCGTAAATAGGTTTGAGCATGGAACCCGCCACCGTGTAGGCATGGCGGGCCACAGACTCCAACCTCCTGTCCGTAGGATCCTGGAACACCGGGGTATCTTCAGTGGGAACCAAGGTAGCCTTGTTTAACACGGCCACAGCGTGATCCACCTGGGTAGCCACACACCAGCGCGCATCCGTAGAGGGCGCAAAGGGGTAAAGCAGTTTAAACCGAATAGGCACAGTGAAAGGGCGTTTTAAACTGCGCCATTGTTCATTCACAGTGTGATGAAACTCAGCGGGACAGGGAAAAACCTGCGCCGACTTGCAGGTCTTATGTGTCCCAAATGAGGAAACAATGCCTGGAGGAGTGGGCTCATCCTCCAAATGTAGTGTTTCTTTCACAGAAGAAATCAACGCATCCATATTTGCGCGTTCTTCAGGCGACCCCGGGGGAGATTCATTAGCCCCTCCACCTCCGCCTCCCCCTCAGACCCCAGAGGGTCCAGGGACGAGCGAAACCCTGAAAAGGGCACGCCAGCCACAGCAGCCACATCACCATCTGAATCAGAGGAGAAAGATAATCTAGGCCTTTTTCTAGCAGCTCGTTCAGCCATCAGCACCTCCATTTTTTACACCAAAGATGCCACCACAGCGGCCAAATTAGGTATAACGGGGGGTTCAGCAGAACTGGGGTCCCCCACCAAGGCTGGGGGGAATTTGCTGTCCTGAGAATCCATTGAAAAAACAATGAGTAAAAGTACTGGCCCCTTAAAAGTGCTGCGGATAGCGCAGCCCACCGCTATAAGCACTGTGTACACAGACCCCCAAAAAGGGACAAAACTGAGCCAGGAAGGACAAAACAGAAAGGTATGGAAGAGACAGTCTGCAGAGCCCCACAGAGTGTTACCACACCGATCGCTGCTCCAGAGGAAAAGGAAGTGAGGTCACCAGAGGCTGAACTATATGCTGCAAGGCTAAGGGAAAATGGCTGCCCATAGGAATGAATGGGAGGCTTCGGCAAGATGGCCGCCGACATGTGCTCGGAACGATCGTTCTGCCATACACAAGATGGCGCCGGATGGCGCCAAAATCACTACATAGCAAGCTATTGTAAAAGCCTACAGTGAAGCCAGACATGCTGCCCACAACCAAAATGGTGGACCGCACGGTTGTTAGCCGCAGCGGTCGCCTCACACACAGTCTGCACCTCCCAAACACTAAAAGTGACACAGGAGAGGGGCCCCAACACCACACAGCGCCAGCAGTGTATTAAAGAAGACCCCCGCAGGGATCGCATCAGGGAGCCCCACAACGCACAGACATGAGGGGACACACAGCAACACAGGACTACCACCCCAGACAGAGGTCCCCACACAGAAAGTACTTACCTGTACCGGATGGCGTGGGGTGCCTCTATGAACGGAAAGCCTCTGTCCTCAGATGACAGGGAATGCCGTCAGCCAAAAACAAAGGACACTGCAGCACGCAGATGTGTCCAGTAAGGTAGCCACCTCACAGGCTGCATCCCTGCTGCGAGCAGGGATGGGTCGTTCATAGCGCCAGGGCGAACCGTAGCAGAACGCTCGATGGCGGGCTTGGGATCGATCTGACCCTCTGCCCTGGAGAACCAGAGCGGCCAGTCCGATTCCCAGCTCCGCATGATCCATCTTCATCCGAAGATCCGACTAAACTAAAGCTGACAAAATAAACAGCTAGTAAAGCAAAGAAAAAACTGACATTTTGCAAATAAAAATCAAAGAAAAGATTAGAAAGGCTGAGACTGAAGTCCCAGCACAGGAAAGCCTGACTACTCCTGACGCTAGGCAGAGACAAACTGAGTTGGGAGGGATTACTGCAGGGGGGTATTGACCAGTGGGACAGCCCCCATGGGTGTGTCTATGCTAAATGCTTTTGTTCTTTTAACTAAGTCTTATGCCTAGCTACTCCTGCGGAGCGGAAGTCAATACCCAATAGTGATGACTTATGAGGGGCGGCGACTGTCGGAGGACGTAAGAGAAATGTATATTTAATTCAGGTATGTGTTCTTTATTATTATTATTATTATTATTAATAAGGATTTCTATAGCACCAGCATATTACGCAGCGCTTTACAATATTAGAGGGAGACAGTGTTCTTTACCTATTAAAATACGTTTTACTGACTCCTCCACATATCTATTTATTTTATCTTTTTTCTGATCTAGTTTCCTGAAATGGGTTTTGGTCTGCGGGCTGTGGGTTTTGGGCTGCAGGTTTTGGGCTGCAGGCTGTGGGATTTGGGCTGTGGTCTGCGGGCTGTGGTTTTTGGGCTGTGGGTTTTGGGCTGAGGGTTTTGGGCTGAGGGTTTTGGGCTGAGGGTTTTGGGCTGCGGGTTATGGGTTATGGGCTGCGGGTTTTGGGCTGCGGGCTCCAAAAAAGTGATTTTTACAGATCTCAGACTCCTCCAAATCTCCATATTTTTTTTGTGTTCCGACTTCCTGCTGTGGGGGGTGGACTGTAGGGTATGGGCGGTGGGCTGTGGACTGTAGGCTATGGGCAGTGGGTCCTGGACTGTAGGCTATGGGCAGTGGACTGTAGGCTATGGGCCGTGGACTGTAGGCTGTGGGCAGTGGACTGTAGGCTATGGGTGGTGGGCAGTGGACTCTAGGCTATGGGCGGTGGGCAGTGGACTGTAGGCTATGGGCTTTGCAGTGTACATGGAGCAGTAAACATAACTGCAACTAACGTGCACTGCTCGTTCCAAAGAAGAAGTGAAGGGGAAAAGGAGAGGTGTGGGATCTCATGGAGGATGTTACAGAACAAGGAAGCAGAAAAACAAAGTAACAAATTAGTTATTGAAAGATAGGTAACAGGGTCATTACCTACTGGATGTGTATGGATTTTTACAAAAAAAAAAAAAAAGAAGGATATTGTTTAAAAAAGTCGGCATCCTCTTCCCCTTATTGTCGGCAAATCATGCTCCTTTTTTTCCAACATAAGATGTTGAAGTGACACTTAAATCTAGTTTAAAAAATATACTGTGGGTTTTGGGCTGCAGGCTGTGGAGTGTGGCTTTTGGGCTGCGGGTTTTGGGCTGTGGTCTGCAGGCTGTGGGTTTTAGGCTGCGGGTTTTGGGCTGTGGGTTTTGGGCTGCGGGTTTTGGGCTGCGGGTTTTGGGCTGCGGGTTTTGGGCTGCAGGCTGTGGGTTTTTGGTTGCGGGCTGTGGGTTTTTGGTTGCGGGCTGTGGGTTTTGGGCTGCGGGTTTTGGGCTGCAGGCTGTGGGTTTTGGGCTCCAAAAAAAACGATTTTTACTGATCTCAGACTCCTCCAAATCTCCATATGTTTTTTTGTGATCTGACTTCCTGTTGAGGGGGTGGACTGTAGGCTATCGGCGGTGGGTCGTGGACTGTAGGCTATGGGTTGTGGGCTGTGGACTGTAGGCGGTGGACTGTAGGCTATGGGCTTTGCAGTGTATATGGAGCAGTGCACATAACTGCAACTAACGTGTACTAACTAGGGATGATTGAACGGTTCGGGTCGACCATCGGTTCGACCCGAACATTGGGTGTTCGAAATTCGGCCAAATTCGGTCACCAGAACCACCCAAAATGCAATGGGACAGGAAGTGGGCTTTAAAAGCCTGTGATTGGCCCAGAAACGTCAGTAAAAGCCAATGAGGGGGCAGGAGTCTGCTAGTAACGTGATTGGAGTGACTACGGGGACCAGAGGCCAATCAGGAGTGAATACGCCCCCCCAGGATATAACATAGCCCCGCCTAACCTCTAGCACTGTAATACAGAGGCTGTGGAAGAGAGTGGAAGCATTTGTGTTTCTCCTGCTGTGTTAAACAACGTTTTCTGCATAGCCGATTGCTTGTAAAGCTCCATATCAGCAGAAGAGCAGTCAGCTTACAGAAAGATTGTCAGTGTAGTTAGAAATACAGCGTTTGTGCTGTTTGAGTTAGAAAAAAAAAAAAATTAAAGGGACACTGTCAGTTAGAAATTATCTTCTGCTGTATGGAGCTGTTCTTTTAGTGTGAGGAAAGGAATATGCAGTGTAGTTAGGGTACTATATACCACTATAGTAAGATTCAATAATCTAGTTTTTGTAGGGATACTTTTAAGTGTCAGGGTTCCGTCTAGTGAGCATGTTGCACTGCTGATATATCTACAGCAGGTATACGTGCTTGCTAGTCAGCTATTGTGCAAAATTCACTTCACAGATACACACATCCGCTGTATTTAGCGACAACTTTGGGTCGCATAGCAGTGTGCGTTTTGCAGGTGAATTTCACCGCACAGAGTTGCCAAAGCCTCAGTGACAACTTAACGGCTGTTCTTATTGTAAGCGTTAAGTCCACTGCAAAAGGCTTTGCTACTCTGCGTCACACACATCTGCTTTATTTAGCGTCAACTTTGGGTCGTATAGCAGTGTGCGTCTTTCAAGTGATTTTCACATCGCACAGTTGATAAAGCCTCAGTGACAACTATACTTAAATTAAAATTCATCACAAAAAAAAGATTATTTTTCTTAGAATTTCAGTAGCGCAGGGATGGTGTTACCCTCCTTTCATAAAGTGCAAATAAATAAAGTGCATAAATTGCATAAATAATCCAAAACATCCAACTAAGCAAGAACAGAGTCCTTCAAAAGTCTTTGTTTATGTAGTGCCAGAGCTGGTGGTGGTGACATTGTACGGTGGTTCCTATAACTGATACCAATGACCCTGCATTAAAGTCACTGTGTATTGCTCTAGCACTACATAAACAAAGACTTTTGAAGGACTCTGTTCTTGCTTAGTTGGATGTTTTGGATTATTTATGCAATTTATGCACTTTATTTATTTGCACTTTATGAAAGGAGGGTAACACCATCCCTGCGCTACTGAAATTCAAAGAAAAATAACCATTTTTTTTTTGTGATGAATTTTAATTTATGTATAGTTGTCACTGAGGCTTTATCAACTGTGCGATGTGAAAATCACCTGTAAGACGCACACTGCTATGCGACCCAAAGTTGTCGCTAAATAAAGCAGATGTGTGTGATGCAGAGTAGCAAAGCCTTTTGCAGTGGACTTAAAGCCTCAGTGACAAGTTAACGCCTGTTCTTGTTGTAAGCGTTATGTCCACTGCAAAAGGCGTTACACACATCTGCTTTATTAGGAGCAAAAGAAAGGCGCGGTTAAGCAAAAAAGTCATTTTTGAAGGTTTGGCATGCTATAATTCTGGTTCTGGACATGCTACAGAGCTGAAACTTCACAGGTACACTTTTTAGACCCCCCCCCCCCCCCCCCAGACACTAAATCCAAAGAAATCTCTATCAAAAACGACACCCAGAACCCTAGCCACTTTTTAGGGGCATTTATTAGATTTTAGGGCTTCAAAATTGTGTTTTTTGATTCCCAAAGTTCAGGTCCCATTGATTTCAATGGGGTTCTGGAATCCGAACCGAACTTTCGGGAAATTCGGGTGTTCTGGTCAAACCGAACTTTTCAAAAGTTCGATCATCCCTAATACTAACGTGATCTATTGAAAAACAGATAACAGGGTCATTATCTCGTGGATGTGTTTTGGTTTTTTACAAAAAAAAAAAAAAAGGATATTGTTTAGTGTAAAAAAAAAAAAAAAATCCAGCCTCCTCCTCCCCTATAGCTGGCCAATTCCGCTCCTTTTTTGTAAGATGTTGAAGTGACACTTAAATCTAGTTTAAAAAATATATATCTAATTCAGGTATGTGTTCTTTACCCAAATAAGTATTTTTACTGATCTCAGACTCCTCCATATACCTATTCATTTTATTTATTTTCTGATCTAACTTCCTGAAATAGGTTTTCGGTTGCGGGCTAAAAAAGAGGTTTGGGAGGTAATGGAGGAGGATGACAGAAGGAGGCAGAAACATACAGAGACAATTTCATGAGAGTCGCTGGTGCCTCAAGGATAAAATGTTATGTCCTACAATCTGTGGCAAAAGCCTGGAGTGTTCACCTGAGAGGCGGTGCCTTCATCAGGATGAGGGGACTCCTTTCTGCGGTAAATGTCTGGAGTGTTCACCTGAGAGGCGGTGCCTTCATCAGGATGAAGAGACTCCTTTCTGCGGTAAATCTCTGGAGTGTTCACCTGAGAGGCGGTGCCATCATCAGTATGAAAGGACTCCTTTCTGCGGTAAATCTCTGGAGTGTTCACCTGAGAGGCGGTGCCATCATCAGGATGAAAGGACTCCTTTCTGCGGTAAATGTCTGGAGTGTTCACCTGAGAGGCGGTGCCTTCATCAGGATGAAGAGACTCCTTTCTGCGGTAAATCTCTGGAGTGTTCACCTGAGAGGCGGTGCCATCATCAGTATGAAAGGACTCCTTTCTGCGGTAAATGTCTGGAGTGTTCACCTGAGAGGCGGTGCCTTCATCAGGATGAAGAGACTCCTTTCTGCGGTAAATCTCTGGAGTGTTCACCTGAGAGGCGGTGCCATCATCAGTATGAAAGGACTCCTTTCTGCGGTAAATGTCTGGAGTGTTCACTTGAGAGGCGGTGCCTTCATCAGGATGAGGGGACTCCTTTCTGCGGTAAATGTCTGGAGTGTTCACCTGAGAGGCGGTGCCTTCATCAGGATGAAGAGACTCCTTTCTGCGGTAAATCTCTGGAGTGTTCACCTGAGAGGCGGTGCCATCATCAGTATGAAAGGACTCCTTTCTGCGGTAAATCTCTGGAGTGTTCACCTGAGAGGCGGTGCCATCATCAGGATGAAAGGACTCCTTTCTGCGGTAAATGTCTGGAGTGTTCACCTGAGAGGCGGTGCCTTCATCAGGATGAAGAGACTCCTTTCTGCGGTAAATCTCTGGAGTGTTCACCTGAGAGGCGGTGCCATCATCAGTATGAAAGGACTCCTTTCCGGGGATAAATGTCTGGAGTGTTCACCTGAGAGGCGGTGCCTTCATCAGGATGAAGAGACTCCTTTCTGCGGTAAATCTCTGGAGTGTTCACCTGAGAGGCGGTGCCATCATCAGTATGAAAGGACTCCTTTCTGCGGTAAATGTCTGGAGTGTTCACCTGAGAGGCGGTGCCATCATCAGTATGAAAGGACTCCTTTCTGCGGTAAATGTCTGGAGTGTTTACCTGAGAGGCGGTGCCATCATCAGGATGAAAGGACTCCTTTCTGCGGTAAATGTCTGGAGTGTTCACCTGAGAGGCGGTGCCATCATCAGGATGAAAGGACTCCTTTCTGCGGTAAATGTCTGGAGTGTTCACCTGAGAGGCGGTGCCATCATCAGTATGAAAGGACTCCTTTCTGCGGTAAATGTCTGGAGTGTTCACCTGAGAGGCGGTGCCATCATCAGTATGAAAGGACTCCTTTCTGCGGTAAATCTCTGGAGTGTTCACCTGAGAGGCGGTGCCATCATCAGTATGAAAGGACTCCTTTCTGCGGTAAATCTCTGGAGTGTTCACCTGAGAGGCGGTGCCATCATCAGTATGAATGGACTCCTTTCTGCGGTAAAATGTCTGGAGTGTTCACCTGAGAGGCGGTGCCATCATCAGGATGAATGAACTCCTTTCTGCGGTAAATCTCTGGAGTGTTCACCTGAGAGGCGGTGCCATCATCAGTATGAAAGGACTCCTTTCTGCGGTAAATGTCTGGAGTGTTCACCTGAGAGGCGGTGCCATCATCAGAATTAAGAGACTTCTTTCTGCGGTAAATGTCTGGAGTGTTCACCTGAGAGGCGGTGCCATCATCAGGATGAATGAACTCCTTTCTGCGGTAAATCTCTGGAGTGTTCACCTGAGAGGCGGTGCCATCATCAGTATGAAAGGACTCCTTTCTGCGGTAAATCTCTGGAGTGTTCACCTGAGAGGCGGTGCCATCATCAGTATGAATGGACTCCTTTCTGCGGTAAAATGTCTGGAGTGTTCACCTGAGAGGCGGTGCCATCATCAGGATGAATGAACTCCTTTCTGCGGTAAATCTCTGGAGTGTTCACCTGAGAGGCGGTGCCATCATCAGGATGAAAGGACTCCTTTCTGCGGTAAATCTCTGGAGTGTTCACCTGAGAGGCGGTGCCATCATCAGTATGAAAGGACTCCTTTCTGCGGTAAATGTCTGGAGGGTTCACCTGAGAGGCGGTGCCATCATCAGTATGAAAGGACTCCTTTCTGCGGTAAATGTCTGGAGTGTTCACCTGAGAGGCGGTGCCATCATCAGGATGAAAGGACTCCTTTCTGCGGTAAATGTCTGGAGTGTTCACCTGAGAGGCGGTGCCATCATCAGGATGAAAGGACTCCTTTCTGCGGTAAATGTCTGGAGTGTTCACCTGAGAGGCGGTGCCATCATCAGGATGAAAGGACTCCTTTCTGCGGTAAATCTCTGGAGTGTTCACCTGAGAGGCGGTGCCATCATCAGTATGAAAGGACTCCTTTCTGCGGTAAATGTCTGGAGTGTTCACCTGAGAGGCGGTGCCATCATCAGGATGAAGAGACTCCTTTCTGCGGTAAATCTCTGGAGTGTTCACCTGAGAGGCGGTGCCATCATCAGAATTAAGAGACTTCTTTCTGCGGTAAATGTCTGGAGTGTTCATCTGAGAGGCGGTGCCATCATCAGTATGAAAGGACTCCTTTCTGTAGTAAATGTCTGGAGTGTTCACCTGAGAGGTTGTGGCTACATCAGGATGAAGGAACTCCTTTCTGCGGTAAAAGTCTAGAGTATATATATATATATATATTTTTTTTTTTTTTTTTTCCAAGCATTTTCTACTATAAGCAGAAAAAAGCTAAAATATACATATTGGTCTACATTAGTCCATGTTGTTTTCCAGGCATCTGAGGAGAAAGGTGTTATTTTATACTTACTGGAAAAACACTTGGCGGACTCTTTCAAACACCATGATGACAGTAATGTTCCAAAGGTCTTCAACAGGAATAATTGCCCGGCACATTGGACAAGTACCAGCTTGTAAAATCCATCTGTAAATACATGCAGTGTGGAATCTATGAGAACAGTAAAGTATATTGCTGTCCTCTGTGATATACTCACTAAGGCAGATGGAACAGATAGGCTGCTCCACGGCCGGTGGTCTCTGTGGCGCTGGGTGGTTCTCACACTCCCTGCGGTCTCTGGGAGAACGGCTCCGGTTGTTGGCTGCGTTCTCCCGTCTCCTCCGAAGTTGGCCTCTCGTCCTGTGGGCGACTGGAGACTCTCCGCCCTCCTGACGTGATCGTCTTCCACGGGATCGGTGTCGTGAATGTCGTGGCATTCTGATGCTGACTTATGTTGGTGTACCTGAAAATAGCTAAAAGTTAGTATAAAAAGTAATATATACAAAAATAGTATGATGATAGCAATATATTTGAATAAAAAAGCTAATAATCGCAGACAATTGCAGGAGACACAATCTGACAATGTGACTTGGTGCTGTGAAGAGAGTGGGGGGGGGGGGGGATTTGTGCTGGGAGGGGATTGGGGAGAAGTTGTGCTGGCAGCGGATTGGGGGGGGGGGGGTTGTGCTGGGAGGGGATTGGGGGGGATTTTTGCTTGGAGGGGATTAGGGGGGGATTTGTGCTGGGAGGGGATTGTGATATATAATGACATGATAATATATGACGGAGTAGGGAATTTTGAGGGGCCACAGCTTGGACCCCAAACATGTCCAGGGGCTCAAGCTGTGGGAGCCTGGACTCTTTCGGCCCCTCAAATTCCCACCTGCGACCGAGCCAAAGATTAATACAGCAAGCCACTCTACTATAAATTTAGGGCCCTGTGATACCCGATTCACAGGGGTTATGGGCATTAAACTTGGTACAGGGATACTAGCTGACCCCCAGGGGCCGCACACATTTTTTTGTTGCCGATGCCTAATTTTCACAAGGACTGGCATGGGGTCAAATTTGCACGAATACTGTGGAACATAGGTACCAGTGAGCCCTGCTCCGCAGGAAACATTGGATAGCTAAGAATATGGAGATTAACATGGTACCCAGCAGTCCCTGCTCCATGGCACTGCCCGTGCGGTACACAAACCATGGGGGTTGAGGGCACCATACTTGGCAAACTAATACTAGAGGACTTCTAGGAGCCACACAAATTTTTTTTGGCCAATGCTTCATTTTTACATTTTTCTGCCATGGGGTTTGACTTTGGCCAAATACTGCAGAACATACAGTATGTCACAAAAGTGAGTACACCCCTCACATTTTTGTGAATATTTTATAATATCTTTTCATGTGACATCACTGAAGAAATTACACTTTGCTACAATGTAAAGTAGTGAGTGTACAGCTTGTATAACAGTGTAAATTTGCTGTCCCCTTAAAATAACTCAACACACAGCCATTAATGTCTAAACCGCTGGCAACAAAAGTGAGTACACCCCTAAGTGCAAATTGGGTCCAAAGTGTCAATATTCTGTGTAACCACCATTACTTTCCAGCACTGCCTTAACCCTCTTGGGCATGGAGTTCACCAGAGCTTCACAGGTTGCCACCGGAGTCCTCTTCCACTCCTCCATGACATCACAGAGCTGGTGGATGTTAAGAGACATTGTTCTCCTCCACCTTCTGTTTGAGGATGCCCCACAGATGCTCAATAGGGTTTAGGTCTAGAGATATGCTTGGCCAGTCCATCACCTTTTCTTCTTTACCCTCAGCAGAACTGTAGCTCCCCAGTGCCGGCAGCACTCATGCAGCCCTAGACCATGACACTCCCACCACCATGATTGACTGTAGGCAAGACACACTTGTCTTTGTACTCCTCCCCTGGTTGCTGCCACACGCTTGACAGCATCTGAACTAAATACGTTTATCTTAGTCTCATCAGACCACAGGAGATGGTTCCAGTAATCTATGTCCTTAGTCTGCTTGTCTTCAGCAAACTGTTTGCAGGCTTTCTTGTGCATCATCTTTAGAAGAGGATTCCTTCTGGGATGACAGCCATGCAGACCAAATTTGTTGCAGTGTGCGGCGCATGGTCTGATCACTGACAGACTGAACCCCCACCCCTTTTACCTCTGCAGCAATGCTGGCAGCACTCATACATCTGTTTCCCTAAGACAACCTCTGGATATGACGCTCAGCATGTGTACTCAACTCCTTTGGTGAACCATAGCGAGGCCTGTTCTGAGTGGAACCTGTCCTGTTAAACCGATGTATGGTTTTGGCCATCGTGCTACAGCTCAGTTTCAGGGTCTTGGCAATCTTTTTATAGCCTAGGCCATCTTTATGTAGAGCAACAATTCTTTTTTCAGATCCTCAGAGAGTTCTTTGCCATAAGGTGCTATGTTGAACTTCCAGTGACCAGCATGAGAGAGTGAGAGCGATAACACCAAATTTAACACACCTGCTCCCCATTCACACCTGAGACCTTGTAACACTAATGAGTCACATGACATCGGGGAGGGAAAATGGCTACTTGGACCCAATTTGGACATTTTCCCCTCAGGGGTGTACTCTTTTTTGTTGCCATCGGTTTAGACAATAATGGCTATGTGTTGAGTTATTTTGAGGGGACAGCAAATTTACAATATTATACAAGCTGTACACACTACTTTACATTGTAGCAAAGTGTCATTTCTTCAGTGATGTCACATGAAAAGATATAATAAAATATTTACAAAAATGTGAGGGGTGTACTCACTTTTGTGCAGTGATGCACCGAAATTTCGGCAACCAAAATTTTCGGCCGAAAATGGGCTTATTCCATTTCGGCTGAAAATGGGTTAAAGATGCCGATACTAAAGATCGCCGCCGCGGGCGCAGCGCAGGTTTCAAAAGACCCGCCTCCCTGTGATGTCATTACTACTAAGATCTGTGCATGAATGAACTAACACACCGGGCGGGCGGGCGAGCGGCCGCTAATAGCTATAACTGTGTGAGCGCTTCACTTCCCTATCAGGCGGGTATCTCCTCTGAAAGGGAAGTGAAGCGCTCACATAGTTATAGCTATCAGCGGCCGCTCGCCCGCCCGCCCGGTATGTTAGTTCATTCATGCACAGATCGTAGTAGTAGTGACATCACAGGGAGGCGGGCCGCCGGCCAGAGGCGGGTCTTTTGAAACTGGAAGGACACCGGAGGAGCTAAGAGTAAGCAGATTGCATCCTTGGGATGGGGAGGGACGCTGAGGCGGGGGGGGGGGAGGGGGGGAGTGAGTACTGCCGAGAGGGACGCTGAGGCAGGGGGGGGGGGAGGGACACTGAGGCAGTGGGGGGGGGAAGCTGAGGCGAGCTTTCCAATGGTATTAGTATTATGCAGCATGAGGGGGTTAATGTATTGCCACTGCTGGTCACTGATGCATTAGTGACCAACCAGTGGCAGTTAATTAACCCCTTTGTGCTGCATTAGTGCAACCAGTATCAGTGCAACCAGTGTTAATTAACACTGATACTGGTTACACTAATGCAGCACAAAGGGGTTAATTAACTGCCACTGGTTGGTCACTAATGCATCAGTGACCAGCAGTGGCAATACATTAACCCCCTCATGCTGCATAATACAAATACCATTGGTAATTAAATTAACCTCTTGCCAACCTGTCACAGTACATATACTGTGACAGGGTGGCAGCGACAGGTGTACCTCGCTGCCTGTTTTTGGTGTACGCCCCTCTTCTATCTATTTTAAAATTATTTGGGGGAAAAAGTCATTTTCGGTTTCGGTTTTCGGCCAAGGGAATCCTGCATTTTCGGTTTCGGCCCAGAATTTTCATTTCGGTGCATCCCTACTTTTGTGACATACTGTAGGTAATGCAAAGCCCCACTTCATGGATAGCTAAGACTATAGGGATTAATATGGTACCCAGAACTCCCCGTTTTGTGGTATTGACTGGCAACCATATGCTCCTAGGTGACCCCATAAAAATCTGACAAAGATATTTTTGGCTAATGACCCCAACATTTTTGGGATGGTAATAGTAAACCTCCTCTACCTCCCTGCCACATGTGGACTCCCCGGACATTTTTAGAGCCCGAGCTGTGGCCCTGCAACTGTGCCCTCTCCAAGCTTGCCACACTGCTCCAAGGTGACCTAACCCCGGGGGCTAGGAGCACCAAATTTGGCACAGAGATACTAGAGGCAACCAGAGGTAGACCTCCCCTATCTCTGTGCCACATTTGGGACCCTGGCCCCTCAAAGTTTACCTACTGTGACTGCACCTAGAGTAACATGAGTGGGCCCCCACTACTCCAACCACTCATTCTGCCCCCCACTGACAGATCCACCATCTTCATGCTAGGGATGCACCGATCTGATATTAGGATCGGATATCGGCGCCGACCACTGGCCGAACCGGTTTTTGCTGAGTAACGGCTCAGCCATCCCTTACTAGGTGCAGTAGTAGTATGGGATGGGATGGGAGCCGCTACTTCCTGTATAGGTCCGGCTCACAGGCGGAGTGATATCAGATGCACTCCGCCTGTGAATGGAGGAGCCGTACACATGAAGCAGCGGCTTTGCTCTGTACTGCAGCCGCTTGCTTTGTGTGTAGCTCCGGATCGGTTCCGGTATCAGTATCTGCCATTTCACAACGCCAGATATCGGTATCGGATCCAAAAAACTCAGATCGGCGCATCCCTACTTCATGCTACAGCCGCTGTGAAATCCCCAGGAATAAGCACTGACCATTTGGCATGCAAGGGGTGTGTCCCCCCGTCATTCAGCCTGTTTCACCGCCGTCATTTAGCCTGTGTCCCCGCCGTCATTCAGCCTGTGTCCCCGCCGTCATTCAGCCTGTGTCCCCCCCCCGTCATTCAGTCTGTGTCCCCGCCGTCATTCAGCCTGTGTCCCCCCCGTCATTCAGCCTGTGTCCCTGCCGTCATTCAGCTTGTGTCCCCCCATCATTCAGCCTGTGTCTCCGCCGTCATTCAGCTTGTGTTCCTGCCGTCATTCAGCCTGTGTCCGTGTGCCCGTCAGAGTCCTCCTTTACATCCGTGTCCTCATCAGAGTTCTCCTTCACATCCCCTGTGTCCCCATCAGAGTGCCCCTTTATTTGTCCAGTCAGAGTTCCCCTTTTTTATTGCGGTCAGAGTTCTTTATTATTGCGGTCAGAGTGCCCCTTTAATGTGCCCCGATAAGAGCCGTGTGTTCTGTAATCAGACAATATTCCCGCCATTTGCCAATAAGAATCTCAAATAGGAATAACCTGCCCAATAAGAATAGATTTGCATCGGGCGCATTGCGCAGATAGTGCAGAGAGCGAGGCAGAATCTGACATTATATTCTCTTCCCTCATTATTCCACAGGACACCGGCCTCACTGGTAAGGTGACAACCAGGGCAGCCATCAGAAATTTTGGGGCCCCCCAGGCCTGACCACCAACATTCCCCAGGGCCCAATGGAAATCTCGCCAAGTCCTTTAGTGCTCCCATGTTTATTTAACACTCCTACAACTTAATATATGAAAATGAAGAGTGTATTCCAGGTTATCAGTGCTTTCAAGATTTAACAGTAAGCAATTATATTTTGGTCAAAAAACCACAACATTTCACCTCTCCCTCCTTTACATGGCCATTTCACAAGGGGGGGGGGGGGGGGTAACATTCTCACTCCACCTTCCTTCACATGGCCATTTCATTTCAATCAAGACACAGCCCCAGATATTCAGCAGAGAGACATCCCTAATCCAGCAACAAAACATCCAATTCCAGCAAAGAGACATCCCCTCCGCAGTTTGGGACACCAGGGCGGCAGGGCCCCTAGTGATGCTGGGGCCCCCTAGGTGTGTATGGGCTGTCCCCCCCCTGATGACAACTAATGACACTTACCGTCTCTCCTGGATACAGACGAGAGATTGATGTAGAAGCTGTGGGTGAAATCTCAGATCTATCCACTATAGGGCGCTGTGCCGGCAGTGATAGAAGACGCTCGTCTCCCTGGCAACCTACGCTACAAAATGGCGCCGCTCCGCCTTGCGTGCCTCATATGACGTCATCCGCCCGCCCCTTGCACCAATCAGAGGAAGCGCGAGCCCACCTCCGCGCGCTGGTGATTGAGGCCGCTCCTCCCTGATGCTCACTGCAGGAGAAGCGACAGAGAGCTGGAGGGAGGACTAGACTGTCTTCTCCCTCCAGCCTGCAGGTGGCAATAGAGAGCGCCGATGTGAGGGAAGGCTGCCATTCACTCTATTCCCTTGTCACATGACTGGATGGAGGAAGAAGATGTTTCTCAGTGTGGTCTGTAAGTACAAGGGGGAAGAACACCCCCCTTCTTCCTCAGTACCCCCCTCAGACCTCTTCTCCTCCCCAAACCCCCTCAGACCTCTCCCCTACCTAAACGCCCCCAGACACCTCTTCAACCCTCTCTCCTCCTCTTACCCTTCATCTCCTCAAGCACCCCAGAACACCTCCTCAGACCACCCCCCAAAACCTCTCCCCTCAAACCCCATAGACACCCCCCCTCCTCCTCAGACCCCCCCCCAAGACTTCTCCACTCCTCCTCCTCCTCAAACCCCCCCCTCTTCTTCAGACCCCCCCCCCAGACACCCTTTCAGTCCTCTCCCCTACCTAAACCCCCAGACACCTCTTCAGCCCTCTCCCCTCCTCAGACCCTTCATCTCCTCAAGCACCCCAGAATACCTCCTCAGAACACCCCCCCCCCCCCAGACCTCTTCCCTTCTCAAACCCCATAGACACCCCACTCCTCCTCAGACCCCCCCCCCCAAGACTTCTCCCCTCCCCAAACCCCCTAGACCCCTCTCCCCTCCTCCTCTTCAAACCCTCCCTCTTATTCAGACCTACCCTCCCCCCGACACCCTTTCAGATCTCTCCCCTCCTTTTCAAACCCCCCAGACACCCCCTAAGACTTCTCTCCTCCCCAAACCCCCCTAGACCTCTCCCATCCTCCGCAAAACCCCCCCTCCCCTCTCTTCCTCAGACCTCTTCCCTCCTTAATGCCCCCAGACGCCCCCTCCAGTTGTGGACTGACCATTCCGGCACAGTAGGGGGCCCCATGAAAGTCTCCTTGGCTGCTATCTTTATTGGGTGACCTCTTGTCTGCTGTAAGTCTCTGCCCACTGTGCCCCTCCCATCTGACAGCACCTGTGTTTGTATGTGGCTCGGACCGGTCCTTATGTCAGGGGACGAGGAGGAGGAGTATTACATGTACTGTGGGGGCTCCATCATGATTGTGTGATCTGAGCCGATGGAAATGTCCTGCAAGCGGCACCCAGCCCTGGATCTGTACACAGCGGGGGCTCCTGCCATCACTGCTCTAATGGGTCGGGGGGGGGTACACCATGTCCTGCTGTGTCTCCTGCAGCCCCCAGGCTGGAGTCCTAACCTGCAAAACATCAGGGGGTACACCAATTCCTGCCAGGGGGCACACTACCCAATGGGGGCACAGATCCTTGCCAGGGGGCACACTACCCAATGGGGGCACAGAAATCCCTGCCAGGGGGACACACATTGTACATAATTGGTAGTAGATTGTGTGGGGTGGGGGTATAGTGGTTCTGGCATTATCCAAGAGTGGGGGGGGGGGGTTTCTGGTGTTACCCAATTGTGGGAGGTTTAGTGGTTCTTTTATATAGTTGCAGGGGGTATAGTGGTTCTGCTGTTACCTAGGAGTAGGGGGGGGGGTATAGTGGTTCTGGTGTTATCTTGGAGGAGTAAGAGGTATACAGGAATGGGTATGGTGTTATCTAGGAGTGGGGGCACGCAAGGAGTCTGGTGTTATCTAGGGTTGGGGGGGTGGGCAGTTATGGGGTCTGGTTTTGTCCAGGAGTAGGGGATACAGCAGTCCTGGTGTTATCTGGGATTTGAGTGTCTAGGAATCTGGTCTTATCTAAGAATAGGAGCTACAGGGGTCTTGGCATTATCTTCTAGTGGGAGGGTACAGGAAGTCTGGTGTTGTCTGGCACTGTGGATACAGAAATCTGATATTATAGAAAACAAGCCACCGAGGTGACCAAAATAGCCCGGGGGGGGGGGGGGGATTTTAAATGAGGCACCACACTTTTATGTTTGTAAAGGCAAAGTAAAAATACATGTTGTAAAGTTGAACAATTTTATTGTACAAATAACAGAAGCTGTTTCCATATATTGACCCATAAAACATGTTAGACTGATCCAATAAAGCAATGAAAGATTGCCAATCTAAACATACACGTGAAAATCATAAAAACAATGCATCTTGGTATACTCTACGCCAGGGGTCCTCAAACTACGGCCCCCGGGCCGCATGCGGCCCGCCAGAGTCCTGAACCCGGCCCGCCGGCCGGGATCGGCACAGGGCTGACTGCCTGTCAATCTCTGTATAGATGGGGATCTGGGCTGGACATAGATGGATAGAGCTGGTTTATGGTTGGATGAGGGATGGACTCTGGGTATACACATGGATTGAAAGTGGATGTGGGCGGAGCACACACAGGGTCAGGGTTGGCTGGAGGGTGTGTTCTGTATATAGCCGGGCTGGGTCAGGGGTGGTGTCGGTGGTGGAGGAGGCCAGGCTCGGTGTTGGAGTAGATCGGGGAGGACTGTCAGTATAGTCGGAGGTCTGGGCGGTTGGTTGGAGGACACAAGGCAGGTAGGTCTTTTCTCCTATGGGGATCAGTAGGGACATCTCTGGTCTGAGTGTCCGGCCAGCATAGATGGGTGTCGGATCTTCTGTGATTTCCATCTCTCCTCCAGACACCGAGCTGTGTACCGGACACGGGATGGGATGGACACACCGCTCCGCTGGCTGCCCGGTAAAGAGCTTCTGCAGCAGAGCAGGACCCACTTCCTGATTGGCCAGGAGGAGGATCCTCCTGGCCAATCAGGAAGCCCACAAATGGGTGGGCTAGGGCGCAGTGCTCTGCGCCCTGGGTCCACCCTTTTCTGAAGCATATGAGCTTCAGTGAAAAATAAAGACGCAGGACATGGGAGAAGATTTGCCATCACCTCCTATACTGATTGGCTGTCACTCTACACAGGGCAACGCATTGACAAGAGGTTCTGCAGCAGCTGCAGTGATCAGGTGTCCCAAATCTTCTCCCATGTCATGCGTCTTTATTTTTCACTGAAGCTCATATGCTTCAGAAAAGGGTGGACCCGGGGCACAGAGCACTGCGCCCTAGCCCACCCATTTGTGTGACAATAGCGAATGAAAATTCGCTATTGTCGCATGGATCCTCCTCCTGGCCAATCAGGAAGCGGGTTAGAGACCCGCTTCCTGATTGTCCGAAAGGCAAACCCATGCCATTGGCCGAGGAGGAGGCGGAGAGGACTCAAGGAGATGCTGCAGGTAAGTGCACTGGTCTCTGCACACTGGTCACTTTGTATTGAAAGGGGGCATGCTGTGGTCACCCTGCATTGAAAGGGGGCACGCTGAGGTCAGTCTGCATTGAAAGGGGGCACGCTGTGGTCACCCTGCATTGAAAGGGGCAACGCTGTGGTCAGTTTGCATTGAAAGGGGGCACACTGTGGTCAGTCTGCATTGAAAGGGGGCACGCAGTGGTCAGTCTGCATTGAAAAGGGGCATGCTGTGGTCAGTCTGGCATTGAAAGGGGGCACCCTGTGGTCACTCTGGCATTGAAAGGGGGCACGCTGTGGTCACTCTGGCATTGAAAGGGGGCATGCTGTGGTCAGTCTGCATTGAAAGGGGGGCACGCTGTGGTCATTCTGCATTGAAAGGGGACATGCTGTGGCTATATATATATATATATATATATATATATATATATATATAAAATATTGTATTGTCATTCCTGTTTTTTGTGCACTACAAATAAAATATGTGCATTGGAATTCATTCATATTTTTTTTCAAACTATAGTCCGGCCACCAACAGTGTCTGAGGGACCATGAACTGGCCCCCTGTTTAAAAAGTTTGAGGACCCCTGCTCTACGCGTTTCACAAAATATGATTAGCTTCTTCAGGAGTGGATGCTTGTCATGCGTCTAAAAAGTAAGACAGTAGTATAAGTATTGTATATACATTATTTGTATTATGTAAGTATATAGACTATATCAATATCAAGGGTATAGAGTCCATGATTGGACAATAAACTAACAAAGCTCTATACTCACAGGATCAATCTGCTCAGAACAAATATTGGACAGTGCCGTCAGCCGGGAATCTGATATTATTGTGATGGGAGGGGGGGGGAGAACATTTTTATGAAAGGGGGGTCTGGTATCTATGAGTAGGATCTGGTGCCATTTGTGAAAGGTAAAATTTGGAAGGTGAGGAGTCTATAGGACATCTTGCTTTGTATACCTGTAGGATAATCCGGCACACCCCATATACTTGCACACGCCTGTACCAAGTGACAGACAGTCTGACATGCAAGTTTATTTTTCTTACCTTTCATAAACATTTACTTTGAACAACGTGTAGGGAAATTCTGTGGCAAACATATGTAATGTGGGCAGTGCAGTATGTAGGTGGGACTTTGTGTGGGTGTGACTTGAGTGTGGACAGGGGGCCCCAGTGAGCAGGGATCCTGCAGGGGGCCCCATGATCTCCTATTTCCCAGGAGCCCCATGAGTTGTTAGTCCGTCCCTGCTAGGACCATTATGGAATATCTGCTGGGTACTCGTGCTTCACTGCCTGCATCAGGCCCTGATATTTCTTTTCCTATCTTGAAGTCTATGGAGACAGAGCCACTCATCCTAATTTGACAGACGTGTAGTTGCGGGTGATCGGCCCCAAACGCAGACAGTATACATTTGGGGGTGCTCACCCACATCCTTGTCAAAATAGGACCAGCAGCACTGTCTGTTCAGCCACTGCATCCCCATAGACTTACATTGGCTGCCTGCATGCAGCACTTGCAGCCACATAAAGAAATAGCCCATTTAGCCTAGGTTCACACTGAATCGCACAGGATTGTGCACCGCATTCCCGTGCAATTTGAGGCTATTCATTTATGAACGGGCTCAAATCGCATCAAAGCACTGGCTTGCACTACTTTTGGAAATGCACAGCAACCGGATGGCATGGTAGTTTTGTACTATGCGATCCAGTTCAGGCAAACTGCATTTGGGGTGTCAACACTGCACTGACATCTGCTGCAGATAGCAAGGGCAATGCGATTTGAACTAGTGATCAACCGCGTTCGTTTTTTGTTGCCGATAAAGATATTTTGGTCAATGCATATCGGTATCGGCCGATATTTTCATACATTTAAAAAAAAATTGTTTTTCTCTTACGTCCTCTGACAGTCGCCGCCACTTCATAATCTTCACTAATGGGGTATTGACCTTTCCTCCGTAGGAGTAGCTAGGCAACAAGATTTGTTAATATAAAAGCTTTTAGCATATCACACCCCTAGGGGGCGGTCCCCTCAGTCAATACCTCCCTGCTTCCTGCATTCTCAACTCAGTTTCTAATGCCTAGCTTAGGAGTAGCAGGCTGATCCTGTGCTGGGGCTTTCAGTCTCAGCCTTCTATCCTCTTTTTGATTTTATTTTGAGTATTTTTCGCTTTCTTTTACTTAGCTGTTCTTTTTATCAGCATTAGTTTAGTTTCTTCGGATGAAGATGATCGTGCGGAGCTGGGCCTCGGACTGGCCGCCCTGGATCCCAGGGCTCAGGGCCAGGGGTTCCCCAGCCTGCCATCGAGCGTTCAGTCAGGTTTCCCTGGCATATTGAACGACCCATCCCTGTTTGCTGCAGGGATGCTGCCTGTGAGGTGGCTACCTCACCGGACGCCATTTGCGGTTTCGCACTGCAGTTCCACTGCGTCCTGGCTGCGACACTCCCTGTCCTCAGTACAGCGGTTTTGTCGCTGGAGCAGGCTCCCCACGCCATCCGGACTGGTAAGTAAATTTCTATGTGGGGACCTGTCTGTTTTGGGTGTCAGTCTGTGACTGTGTGACCCTGCATGTCTGTGTATGTGCTGAGCTCCCTGTCAGATTCCTGTGTGGAATAGCTGCCTTTCTGTGGGCTGCGGGGGGGGAGGGGGCTCTCCCGCTCTGCTATGTGTACTGTGTGGGCAGACTGGGCTTAGACATGCGGTGCGGCGGCCGCTATTGCGGTCCGCCATTTTTTTGCGGCAAAATTGTGGTGTCTGGCCCTGTGTGGTAGGGCGCGGTGTTTTGGCGCCAAACCCCGCCATTTTGGCGGCGATCGATCGTACAGCCACATGTCGGTGCCATTTTCTCATTGCCCAAAAATTCCTCAGCCGAGCGGCCATGTTTGTGTAGCCTGCATGGGCTTTATAGGGCGGTCAGTCATTACATCACTTCCTTTTGCTCTGGGACAGCGATCGGTGGCAGCAGCCTGTGTGGTCTCTCCAGGTTTTTACCTTTCCTTATCCTGTATTTCCCTGCTCAGTGTTCTTATCCCTGTGGGGGTCGGTACATACTGTAGTGTGCGGTGGGCTACGCTCGCCGCGGTCTTACAGGGGCAGTACTCCTTTTTCCTATTATTGCTGGGGCATGGATTCTCAGGATTGCAAGTTTCCTCCCACCTTGGTGGGGGGCCAAGGGGCTGCTGCATCCCCCGAGGGGGCTGATCTGGCTGCTATTGTGGCGAACTTGGCTTCTCAGGTGCAGATGCTAATGGCTGATCGATCCGCAAAACGGCCCAGATTGTCTATTTCCTCTGATTCAGAGGGCGATGGGGCTGCTATGGCTGGAGTGCCCTTCTCAGGGTCTCGTTCATCTCTGGACCTTGGGGGGTCTGAGGGTGAGGCTGAGGTGGAAGGGGTTGATAATTCTCCCCCTGGCTCGCCTGAAGAGCTTGCACTCATGGATGAGTTGGTTGCTTCTATCAAAGAAACACTGCGTTTGCAGGATGAACCATGTCCTCCTGCTTTCATGTCCTCTTATGGGACGCAAAGGAAGCGCAAAACCGCGCAGGTTTTTCCCTGCCCTACGGAATTTCAGCGCGCTGTTGATGAGCAATGGCACAATTTAAAGAAGCCTTTTACTGTGCCAAGTAAGTTCAGGCTGCGTTATCCGTTTACACCCACCACTGATGAGCGTTGGTGTGTGCCGCCTCAGGTGGATCACGCGGTGGCGGTGTTGAACAAATCTACTGCGATCCCTGCTGAAGATACCCCGGTTTTCCGGGACCCTACGGACAGGAGATTGGAGTCTCTTGCCCGTCATGCTTATACGGTTGCCAGTTCTATACTGAAGCCTATTTTTGCTTCCATTTTGGCAGCCCAGGCTATTGCGGATTGGACGCAGGTGCTCAGGCGCACCCTGGTGGCTGACTCTGCTCCACCGACAACATTGGCTATGGTGGATCAAATTCATCAGGGTGTCATGTATTTGTGTGATGCGGACTTGGATTTAGTCCCTTTGGCTGCACGCCTCTCAAGTGTGGCGGTATTGAACCGTCGCCTGATATGGCTGAAATGTTGGTCGGTTGACCAATCTTCTCGCAAGACTTTAGCTAATTTGCCCTACGCGGGATCTCGCCTTTTTGGCGAGTCTTTGGATACTCTGATAAAGGGAATTTCCGGGGGTAAGAGCACTCTCTTGCCCCAATCTCACAAGAATAAGTTTGTTCGCGGTAAGAAGAATACCTCGTTTAGGCCCTCTCAGGGGTCCTTTCGTGCCTTTAGGTCGCGATACAAAGGCAAGCCCTTCAAGGGACAAGGCTCCCAGAAGAAGCCGTGGGCAGGTAAGCAGAAGTCTGGCCAGTCCGGGTCCGCTGCTCATGCCAATTCGGCCTGAAGGGGCGCCCCTCACCTGGCTCTCGGGTGGGGGGACGTTTGCTCGGTTTTCTTCAACCCTGGCTGGCCCGCATTCGGGACAGGTGGGTTCAGGAAATCGTTCGATCTGGATACAAGATCGAGTTTCTCTCTCAGGCCGGCGAGCAGGTTTTTCCCCTCAAATCTTCAACTGTCTCCGGAGCGTTTGCAGGATCTGCACCTGGCGGTGCGGGACCTGCGGGCCCAGGGAGTGGTGGTTCCGGTGCCTCATCGGGACAGATTTCGGGGGTTCTGCTCCAATCTGTTCACTGTGCCCAGAAAGGAGGGCAAGGTACGTCCGATTCTGGACTTGAAAGCTCTGAACCGCTTTGTGCGGGTTCGCAAGTTTTGCATGGAATCCCTGCGCTCGGTGGTGGCTGCCCTGGTTCCGGGGGAATTCATGGCCTCCATCGACTTGAAGGATGCGTACCTTCACATCCCCATTTTCGAGGGTCACCAGAGGTACCTTCGGTTCGCCATTGCAGAGGATCATTACCAATTCGTGGCGTTACCCTTCGGTCTCGCTTCGGCTCCGCGGGTTTTTACCAAGGTGCTTGCGCCGGTCCTGGCTTTGTTGAGAGCCCAGGGCATCTCTGTCTTGGAGTATCTGGAGGATATCTTGATTCGTGGGATTGATGGTCTCTGCTTTCAAGGCGATTCCCTTCGCCCAGTTTCACACATGGGATCTTCAGGCGGAGATCCTGGCCAAGTGGAACGGGCGTCCGCAATCTCTGGATCTGCGGATATCGTTGAGCCGCCTCACCCGAAGGGGTCTGTTGTGGTGGCTCCAGTCCCCAGCGGTGTCGGGGGGCAAGTCCTTTCGTCCTTTGTCGTGGACGGTGATCACCACGGATGCCAGCCTGTCGGGCTGGGGTGGTGTTCTGGGCGTTCTGTCCGCCCAGGGAACTTGGTCGGGGGAGGAATCCTCCCTTCCGATCAACATTCTCGAATTGCGAGCAATAAATCTCTGCCTTCTGCGTTGGACGGACAGGCTTCAGGGCAGTCCGGTTCGGGTGCAGACGGACAATGCCACAGCGGTGGCCTACATCAACCACCAAGGGGGCACCAGGAGTGCCCGAGCGGCTCGGGAAGTAGCCTACATTCTGTCTTGGGACGAGACGCACGTCCCGGCGATATCTGCAGTTCACATTCCGGGAGTGGAGAACTGGCAGGCGGATTATCTGAGTCGCCAGACCCTGGACCAGGGAGAATGGTCCCTTCACCCGGATGTCTTTCAGATGTTGTGCGCGAAGTGGGGTTCCCCAGATGTGGACCTGTTCGCGTCTCGTCTAAACAACAAGGTGGAAAGGTTCGGAGCAAGGACGCGCGATCCTCGGGCAGACGCCTCAGACGCGTTAGTGGCGCCCTGGCATCAGTATCGTCTGTATGCCTTTCCACCGATTCAGCTGCTGTCCAGGCTCCTTTGCAGGTTGGCCTCGGAACCGCACACGGTGATTCTGGTGGCGCCAGACTGGCCTCGCCGGTCTTGGTACGCAGACCTCGTGAATCTGGCGGTCGACGCTCTGTGGCGTCTACCTCTTCGTGAAGATCTCCTGTCTCAAGGACCGATATTCCATCCTGCTTTACAGTCGCTGGCTTTAACGGCCTGGCTGTTGAAGGCCAGGTCATGAAGGATAGGGGTCTCTCCCCTGAGGTCATTCCCACTTTGATCAAGGCTAGGACGGCCTCTTCGGGGAAGATTTACTACCGTACTTGGAAGGCGTATTTTGCCTGGTGTGAGTCCAGGGGGTACTCCCCTCGCTCATACTCTGTATCGAGAGTGTTGGCCTTCCTTCAAACGGGCGTGGACCAGCGTTTGGCGTTGGCCACGATTAAGGGTCAGATTTCTGCGCTGGCCGTTCTCTTTCAACGCCCTGTGGCGTCTAATTCTTTGGTTAGCACCTTTGTTCAAGGGGTGCGACACTTGGCCCCTCCTCGGAGGGATCCTTTACCTCCATGGGATTTGAACCTTGTTCTGTCCGTGTTACAGCATGCTCCCTTTGAGAAGATCAGGGAGATCTCGTTGTCTCTGTTGTCCAAGAAGGTTGCCTTTTTGGTAGCGATCACTTCGGCTCGCAGGGTGTCGGAGCTGGCGGCCTTGTCCTGCAGCTCTCCCTACTTGGTGATTCACTTGGATAAGGTGGTCTTACGACCTAACCCTTCTTTTCTTCCGAAGAGGATCTCGGAATTTCACCTCAATGAGGACATTGTCTTGCCTTCGCTTTGCGCGAAGCCTAAGCATCCAAAGGAGGTGGCTTTGCATTCCTTGGATGTTGTTCGGGCGATCAGGGTTTACCTGGCATCGACAAAATCTTTTTTGCAAGTCGGATTCTCTATTTGTCCTTCCAGAGGGTCCTCGGAAGGGCATGGCAGCGTCGGCTGCGACCATCGCAAAATGGATCAGACAGACCATTGTTCAAGCCTATGCTTTGAAGGGGAAGGTTCCTCCTTTCCCTGTGAAGGCGCACTCTACCAGGTCTCTGAGTACGTCTTGGGCCTATCGTCATCAGGCTTCTTTGGCCCAGGTGTGTAAGGCGGCGACTTGGTCGTCCGTTCACACCTTCTCCAAATTTTAAAAAGTGGATGTTCAGGCATCGGCAGATGCTTTCTTTGGCCGTAAAGTTCTTAGTGCGGCAGTGCCTTAGGGTCCCTTGTTTGGGTCCTTGGCTGTTGGGGTATTTTTACCCCTAGGTTACTTGTTCTTTCCTGGGTTGTTGCTCCTGTTGAGCACGTTTTTTCCTGGTACCCAGTTGGTTCTCTTACTTTGGTAAGGTTCCTTTCTCTACTGTGGGTACTGCGTTGCCTTAGGCGCGGCTGCGTTTTTCCCACCCCTCATGTCTACACTGCTCTGGGACGTCCCCATTAGTGAAGATTATGAAGTGGCGGCGACTGTCGGAGGACGTAAGAGAAAACGGAATTTTTGTAAAATCTTACCGTAAAATTCCTTTCTCTGAGTCCTCCGACAGTCGCCGCCCCCGCCCCTCTTTTGGGGTTTGTTTATGTACTCTACTGCTATGCTACTGAAACTGAGTTGAGAATGCAGGAAGCAGGGAGGTATTGACTGAGGGGACCGCCCCCTAGGGGTGTGATATGCTAAAAGCTTTTATATTGGAGCAAAGGTCAATACCCCATTAGTGAAGATTATGAAGTGGCGGCGACTGTCGGAGGAGAAAGGAATTTTACGGTAAGATTTTACAAAAATTCCGTTTTTTTTTCTTTGACAGGTACTCTTGTGGAGGGATCTGGGGGTCTAAAAGACCCCAAACCCCTCCTCTGCACTTAAAAGCATTCAAAATGCCAAGTTTGGCTGTTTTGAATGCTGTCATTTTTTTTTTAATCTGGTGCCAGTACCCGGAAGTGATGTCATGACATCACTTCCGGGTTTTTGCATGGAGACCCGATCAGAGCCGAATGCGGCTTTGATCGGGCCTCCGGCGGCCGTGCAGACTGGTTGCCCGGGGGGGGGGGTGTCTCGAGTCCCCTCCCGCTCCTTGTAGTGCGAGCCTTACAAGACAGCCGACCGTCCGCTATGCTGCAGGCATCTCTCCTGTACAAGCACTTTCCCGAAATATCAGTTACCTTGGTGGCCGATTCCAATATATCGGGATAAGTGCAGATCGGCCCTCGATAGATCGGCTTTGCCGATAATCAGTCGATCTCTAATTTGAACAGTGCAGGAAACATGAACAAAGCGCCAGTTTCCTGCACACCGCGTTCCACTGTGAACCGGGGCTTCTAATGTTCAGGTCTCGGCATCCCTGTGAATAAGTGCGAAGAGAAAAAAAACTCAACAAAAAGGATTTATTAGCTGCAGGTAAGTTTATTGTACAAAACAATTACATAATTAGTTCACATTTGCAGCATGCTTCCAGCTGACTCCCAACAAGAAGAAACCAGTGAGACTTTTGTATATGCAAAAAGATTTTATTCTATCATCTAGTAGACAGTCGTAGGCTTAATGAAGTACATTTGCCAGCCACCGGATAGTCAGCTACTCCCCCAACATTCACCGTGTAATGTAGGAGCTGTACGATTATTTGCATCACCTTTACTGCAATCAGCTGAATCTGTCATTTGAAGGCACAGAGTAAGAAGTTATTGTCAGCGGTGCTCAGTAAAGTCAGCTATTGGAAATGTTTGGACAGAAAGTTAGTATTACATACACAAGCTGTGTTGCATATTCGGTTATTTTTTTCCAGTATCATTCGGTGTAAATCTGCCTTTGTGCGATTATTGGTTCAGCCTGGAAAATAGAAGTGCAGGATGTTCCTGAAGCCAACAGCAGCTTAGTAAAAAAGTTTATTGATTAACCAGAAAGATTTTTGGAATTCTGTAGCACGGTTTTTAAGCAATCATTTAGGTCTGAAAGTTAAAATTAAAAAAAAAAAATTAGTGGACGGATCATTGAGGAGGAGGATGAGGACGGTTACAGGTTGGCCTTGTCATTGGCGGTCACATGAGCGGAATGCTGAGTGTAGGTCTTGAACGCTCTCTGTAAAAGAACAAAAAGTGTCGTTAGCAATTACAAATTAATACCTTCCAAAGACAAAAATAGATGAATGAATGGACAAGTGTATTGTTTTCTGAAGAAAATCTGCATTGGGAGAAACTGTGGAGGCTGCTGATCTGCTCAAAATGCCAGCTAGCTGACTGCCTCTGGCTTCAATACTGGGTTACTGACCCAGAAAAAACCCATCACATTATGTAGATCAGGGATCCTAAAACTACGGCCCTCCGGATGTTGCGGAACTACACATCCCATGAGGCATTGTAAAACTCTGACATTCACAGACAGGACTAGGCATGATGGGAATTGTAGTTCCTAAACAACTGGAGGGCCATAGTTTGAAGTCCCCTGATGTAGATGGTCCATTCAGACCCCTAGAAAACCAGTTGACCTCCCGGTCCTAGAAAAACATGGGACCCATTGAGT
Organism: Pelophylax lessonae; assembly: GCF_965119305.1. Classification (NCBI taxonomy): domain Eukaryota; kingdom Metazoa; phylum Chordata; class Amphibia; order Anura; family Ranidae; genus Pelophylax; species Pelophylax lessonae. Next base: position 98,840,638 of record NC_138777.1, on the reverse strand, counting down.
AGAGGGAAAAAGCCGAACTCATGGTAAGATAGTCATCTCGTATGTAGCCAGAGTGCTGGGAAAACTAAAGCATGGGATCTGTGTGTCCTTCAAACTCAGCAATACCCAGAGACAGAAGCTTGTACATACACAGTTGCATATTACCCGTGCTAAATAGAACACAAGGTTTTGGTTGGAGCTGATCTTTAAATTAAAGCCCAAAATGAGGTTAGGTTCCAATGATGTACGGTTCACAGCCAAACATTTATATTCCCTGGCATTTAAAGGAAATATTTGCTGAGAGAATAGGTAGGCAGCCATTGCCAACTTCTCTCGGAAAAGGTCATTTTCCCACCTCCCATATAGAGCCAAAAGCATGCATCAAGAGTTCTGCCTTCACTTTCTGCATGCTTATGTTACATCAGTGACACTAAGCTCTGGTTCACATTGATGCGATGCGGGGAACACACAAGATTTGCTGTTTCCCTGCATCACATTGCATGGCAATCGCACGGCGCCCATGCAAACTGCTGCGGGTGTTAATGGTAGAATAATAACACCCCGAAACAGATTGCAAAACACAGCGCGACTGACAGAATTGCATTGCATGGGTGTGAACAGCCATATGATTTGATTCAGGTGCAGAAAAAAGTATCCTGCACTAATTGGTGCAGATGCAATTTGAGCTATACTAAATGTATGGCCCAAATCACACAGCACAGACATCGCATGTGATGCGCACAGGAATGCAGTGCGATTCCTATGCGAATCCCATGCGGTGTACCACGCCACAGAAGTGTGAACTCAGGCCAAGAGGTAGATTTACTAAAGCTGGTGCACTGAGAATCTGGTGCGTGGTAGCCAATCAGCTTCTAACTTCAGCTTGTGCAATGAAGCTTTGACAATAAAACCTGGAAGCCGACTGGTTTTTATGCAGAGTTGCGACATATTTCGCACTCTCCAGCTTTAGTAAATAGCCCCCTAGGTATATTAAAGTGGAGTTCCACCCATTTTTGGAACTTTAGATCTTTGTAATCCCCTTTAAAATGGCTTTTACCAATGGAAACTTTTTTTTTTTTTTTTGCTAGTAAATACCTTAATTTTGGCTTTATTCCTCCTCTCCTCACTTCCTGGTCCGATCGGCGATGACGTCATTCGGCGATCCGCAGTGTCTGCTGGGATGTATTCTACTTGCAGTAGCTGTATCTGTACTGAGCCGTGTCTGCCCCGCCTCCGCCCCGCCTCCTCTCATTGAATTGCATTGTATGAATGTATTAAGGCCGTTCTCTGCCCAGCCTCCGCCCCGCCTCCTCTCATTGAATTGCATTGTATGAATGTATTAAGGCTGTTCTCTGCCCAGCCTCCGCCCCGCCTCCTCTCATTGAGTTGTATTGAGAGGAGGCGGGGCGGAGGCTGGGCAGAGAACAGCCTTAATACATTCATACAATGCAATTCAATGAGAGGAGGCGGGGCGGAGGCGGGGCAGGCACGGCTCAGTACAGATACAGCTACTGCAAGTAGAATACATCCCAGCAGACACTGCGGATCGCCGAATGACGTCATCGCCGATCGGACCAGGAAGTGAGGAGAGGAGGAATAAAGCCAAAATTAAGGTATTTACTAGCAAAAAAGAAAAAAAAAATTTCCATTGGTAAAAGCCATTTTAAAGGGGATTACAAAGATCTATGTATTCCAACCTATTAAAAATGGGTGGAACTCCGCTTTAAAGCCACTGGGTTTACAGCCTGGCATCTAGTATCTTCATTTTGTGATTGAAAAATCCCAGCCTTCATATAAGGTGTGACAATTTAATTCCCGGCCGTGGAGTAACCCTATGGTGGCGAGTCACACAGCCATTTACACTTGAGAATGATCCCACATGGTCTACCTTGCACTTGCTTGGCTCACAGCCCAGCTGACTCAGTCTTTACGGAGCAGTAGAAGAAATAACTAGTGTGTGCCTTGCGATGTTGGCAAAAAATGAGAGACCGGAATCTGGAGCAGCGGATTAACAAAGTTGTGTGAAAACTAACAAAAGTGTGAGTGAAACTTAATTACTTCCCGCCCGTGGGACATTTTCTACAGGTGATTCCCTGCCATGTAAAAACAATCATAGCGGCTGACCATTCCCCCCACCCCCTCCAGTGTTTCTTCTGGCATGTCCGTGTGATCAGTGAGCCGGAAAATGAATCAGCTGGCGACAGCCTTTTACCATAGAGCTGACCGAGGACCAGATAGTCCCTGGCCATCTCTGTGACCTTCGGAGGCCAAGACAGAAGTTATGACGTCAATTTTGGTGCCGGCAGATGTAAACATGGCGGGGAATCTCAGACTTTCCAGCATAGGAGAGATGTGGGGTACTTATAGACTCCAGGACTCTCTGTAAAGAGGACCTTTCATGCCCTATTCCTATTTCAAGGGATGTCCAGGAAAAAGTGTTAAAAAAAAAAAAAAAAGCAATAATTCTAGCACAAGACCTCCTCTGTAACGCTCAACAGGTAACCTGTGAACATTTTTAAAGGGTAGCCTATAAAGATTTTTTAAGTACCGAATTTTTACGCCATTCACGAGTGTGCACAATAATAAAGCATGATGTTAGGTTTTTTTTTTTTTTCAGCGTAAAATCATATTTTGCATTATACATAAAAATTAGGCTAACTTCCGTGGTTTTTTTTTTTTTTTTTTCAGTTCATGAAACAGTTTAAAAAAAAAAAAAAAAAAAAAGAAGCATAGAGCACACAGGCTATAAGAAAATGGGACAAGCCCAGGCAGGAGCCTCCACCAGGTACAGCCCATGCCGATCGTACAATCGCCGACGGTGCACCCCCCCATCATCAGCATAGCGCCCTGCCCCCACCCCAGGAGGTGGACCAGACCACCAACACAGCCCCAGCATGAGGGAAGGGGGGTGTCTGATCGTCCCATGGAGGGGCCCACATCCACCCCAAAACTCTCCAGGGGGAGAGGGAGGACAGTTACTCACCATACCAGGAACCAGATGGGCACCACTCCAGACAGAACCCCTCGCCATTTACATGGGGGGCTGTTGCTCGGGCTGAGACCCAGTCGCATGCAACCTCGAGGCGTTTAACTCACAGGCCAGACCGTGCGGTGGGGCTATGTCATGGCTGACCTAGCGCAGAGCTGAGGTCTGTGCACGCTCGGTGGCCAAACTGGGGTGACCACTGGATCTAGGTTATCCAGCCTGTTGCCCAGTCCGGCAGTTTATTGTAGATCTCCAGGAGAAAAAAAATGAATATCTATCTAAAAAGAAAAAATTGCCGGGACCAGAGACCCCAGCAAGGAACTAAAGCCCCGTGCACACGTACCAATTGTTGGCCGTCGCCCGATCGCCGTATTATCGGCTTGTTAGTATGATGATTCCGACAACTGACTGCGACTTTTCGGCCGAACTAAATCTGGTGTGCATGCTATAAAATTTTTGTTGGCCGTCGCCAGAACGGCCGATTGTTCGTCAGTCAGTACAGATTTCGGCCGACCAAAGTCAGATGAGCAAGACTGGGCATGCTCAGAGAAGAAAAAACACACAAAAAGTAGACCAGAACATGACATCATTTCTGCAGTTGGTTGTTGTTGGCCGACAAAATTTGTGTGCAGTCTAGAGCACATTTCAACCAACACAACAACACTGGACAAAAGACGGCTGATCAGTCGGCCAACAATTGGTGCGTGTGTAGGGGGCTTAAGTCCTTACTCCTGACTAGGCAAAAAGAAAAAAAAAACTGAGTACCTATACTGGAACTCTAGCCTGACAAGTAGATTCCTAACGCATCATAGGCAAGATCATTGTTGTGGTGAAGTGTTCGAGTTCCTGGCACAGAAATCCATTCCGAAAATTGACCAACCACCTTGTTCTGACTTAGCACCCTGAGGCCTCGTTCACACCATGGTGCAGAGACAGTTTTTCTGCATACGTTCTGCAAGGGCACAAAAAAAAAAAAAAAAAAAATTGGTTCTGTATGTTCCCTGTTCACACCACAGCGTGCAGATTTTTTCTGGGCAGGAATCTCCATTGTGTGTGCAGTTTTCTGCACTGGAAAAAAATTGACGTGACATCAACATTGGTGTGGACAGGGCACAGAACCGATGTCAACATTCATGAAATCTGATGTCTTTGCAAGTGAAATCTGTGTGGTTTTCTCTTCAATTCCCATCAGTTTTCATGAACGTATGGTGTGAATGAGCCCGGAGACTTTTGGCTGTTTAAAAAATCAAATGCCTTAATAGGACACAGATTTGATGACAATCCGGCATAGCATTCCAGAAAATGAAATCCAGGAATGATTCAAGCAGTGGCACAGATTTCTAGAAAAAAAAAGTGTCACTTCACAAGGGGACTACTTGGAAGGGGTGACAACAGCCACTAGTGTATAGGTAAGGAAACTTATTTTCCCCCCAGTGCGGGAATTAAATCGTCACACCCCATAATCCTTAGTACTGGTAAGGTTTGGGTTCCCCCTAGTGGAAGGAAAGACCAGCACTTCACATTACCTTATGGTGTCCTTCAGCGTTGTACTTGTCAAGCAGAGCCTGGATGCAGTTGCCGTAATCCAGGTGAACGTCAGTGAAATTCTTCACCTGGTGGAAGGAAAATTTAACAGGGGTTACCAAATGAAATAAGTTCCAGCCCAAGGATGGTTCCTAACTTCATAAACTCTTACATGGCAAGGGAAAATCACCCCGTTAAAGTGGCACCTAGATAGAACATATCATTCTCCAAATACGATGCTGAAAAGCTCTAATGTAATCAAAAAGAACCCATGGAGTTATGGGAATACTCACAAGATACAGACAAAGAAAGAAGTTGTAGATTTATGGGACATCTCTTAAACTGAAAATGGGAAAAACTCAAACGGCCATATGATACAATTGTGGCGTGTCTTGGTTGTCCACCTTTGTAGATATAAACGAATGCCCCAATGGTCCTCCTCCCCTCTATAATCATGGCCCAATTACTGTGGGAAAACAAACCTACAATTTTGTGGTTGGAATGTGTGAAGGTCTGGGTTTTTAGTCACATGATCTGTGAGGGTTGTCCAGTCTAAATGCCGATTCTCACCTTTACAGAAATCACATGACTCAAGTGCCTTGGGCTGCAAGGAATTGAACCCGCAGCAACATTGTCTCTGGGGAAAGCGAGTGTTTCAGCCCATGTATCGGCACCAGAAATATGGAGACCCAGACAATACATCCCAAAAACAATTTGTGTGCACCCCACATATACAACATTTCCATACTACATATTCCTGCAAATTAAAATGAACCCCCCCCCCCCCCTTTAATCAGTGTCTGGTACCAGGCTCGATGTCTACAGATTTTTATCCATCGCAGCAAAGCTCGTTAAACAACATTTGAGGGCGTAGCAATGCCAGACATCGCATGTGATTCGAACGGCTCTGCAAGTCACATGCGATGCAAATTCAACCATACAGACTGTATGCCTGTATGCCTGAATTCACGTCGCATTCGGACCTAACTCGTGCAGGACCCTTTTTTGGTCAACACAAGAAAATGATGGGCATGGTTGGTCATACCCATACGATCCGATTCCTGTCTGAATTGACAGTTTGCACTGTGATATGCAAACTGATCTGGGGTGTCATTAACTTTGTACTTATTCTCCCAGTTTCGTATATTGCAGTGCAAACTGCCTGCATCGCGATAACTCGCAGTGGATTTGCAGGGTTTCCACATCACACCAGTGTGAACCGAGCCTCCGAGCCTAAGCATTGGTCTGCTTTAATTCATACAAGCAAAGGAACTTAAAAAGTTGACCATTGGAACATGTTACATCTGCATTTAGGATCTGTAGAGATCTGTGAATAAATAAGCAAATAGCTTGTAGTTCTCAATCTACTGATCAGCGTTGCCATAATCCATTCACTCTTCCTGCAGCTTTCTACCTTACAGGAGATTGAGGGGGTGGGACTGGGCCACGGCTGTGTGTGTGTGAATGGACACAGAGCCGCATCTCGGGAGCATGCCTGTTTGGGTGCACCCGAGATGCAGCTCCGTACAACCGTGAGGAGGGAGGAGCCAGGAGCGCCGATGTGGGACCAGAGAAAAGGAGGATCCGTGCTGCTCTGTGCAAAACCATTGCATAGAGCAGGTAAGTTTAAAAAAAATAAAAAATCTTATAAACAAACAAGTTTTAATAATTGCTTTAAAGCCCATATGGATATGAAAGCCCCAGTCAATGCTGCTCCTCGGGGGATGTACACATCCACACTAGGATTGGCTATGATGAGTGCCGGTCTCATGCTTCAATGTCTATTACCCACTGGATGAGTTTTCCTAATGCCGACATCCCTACTATCCTGAGTACCAGCGGGGCCCTATACCTAAGCCTGGAGCAGCACCACCAAGCACCAATGGCCTTATTGAAAGCTTGTAGAGAGTTACAGGCAGAAATATAGAGGGAGAGTCTGCAGGAGCCCAACCATGCACCCACGATTGTAGGGGGGGGGGGGAATAAATAAGTATTAAATGCACTTTTTTTTTTTCTGCAAAAGTATGTGCCTTTATTATTTTTTTTCCCCTAAAGGTGAACTTAGACGTTAAAGTTGTAGGATCTTCACAAGTGCAAAATAACTTTTATAAATATGCATGACAGGTGCTCTTTAATACACTCTATTGCAGATGATACTCACAGCTCTTTTCTGGATGAAGAGTTGGGCACCCTTCAGGTGACCGGCAATGTTCTCACAGAGCCTCTTGCGCTCTTCTTCACTCAGAACTTTGGTGTAAAAGTCCCGGACCTGCAAGGTAGCCACATAAACCAAGTCACATGACAGCTATACCGTAACTATGTCCAATGACCAGGCTAATGTTATAGACACACTGTGCACCAAAACCTTTTTACTCCTCAGTCTACTTATATATTTGTTGGTCTTCTGTGCGGGTATAAAAACCATGCATGCTAGATTTGTCTGAAAGTTGCCCAATCCATCTCAGGACAGCCAGACTGATCAATTTCTATTTTAAAGAGGTTGTAAACTCAGATTTTTTTTTTTCACCCTGCAAGAGAAAGACATAATGAGCTAGTATGCATCGCATACTAGCTCATTATGCAATACTTACCTTAGAACGAGCCCCCGCCGTGCCGCTCACTCACCTCTATGCCGGGCGACATGTCCAGTCGCCCGTCTTCTGGGATCGCGGCATCCAGCCATATGATTGGCCGGAGCCGCGGCAACGTCACTCCTGCGCACGCGCGCGAGAGCCAACAGTCACGGCTCGGGACTCTGAAGGAACGGCACGAGCGGCCATTCCTTCAGAGCGCATGCGCCAGTGACGTCACTGGCTGCATGTAAGGTAAATATCTCCTAAACGGTACATGTTTAGGAGATATTTACAGTACATATAGGTAAGCCTTAATATAGGCTTACCTATAGGTACAAGTTGTAGAGGAGGGTTTACTTCCTCTTTAAGTCTATGGATTGCTAAAAGAAAACCTGCCAACAATGAGCATTAGAATAAAAATAATCTCCACTCTTAGGATATCAAGAATATACAATCTTACTCTCAGGATAGCTGTGTGTGCTGGAGTTCACTTGTATTCTCTACCAAACCTCCAGCCCAGTGTCAGTAAGCCCCCCTGTCTCTTACCTGGCTGATATCAAACTGTGTGGAGGCTACAGAATGGTAAACCGTCAAATCAAGAATTAAGCTAATTCACACCAACTGCATTACGCTTCACATCCGTTGATTGCGTTTAAGTTGGAGTGCGCTGACATGCGGTTTTCAACATATTGCAATGCACCGATGTTGTTTTTACCACTGCAGAAGCCAAAATGTTTGTTTTTTCTTTACCACTGCAGCATGTAGTAAAGTGTTGCAGTGGCTATTCTAGTCTACAATTATCAGTTTACGTCATATGCAGAGCAGCACAGTGAAGCGTCCATTTAGATGTTTTGTGGCACGCTGTTCCTCCCCGCCCCCTCCTGTCCATCCCAAGTGATATCACATACCAGCACCTGGGATGGATAGGAGGGGCCAGGGGGGAACAGCGCACCACAGCCAGCACTATCACAGCTGCTTCCCTGCATAGCTCTGCAAATGTCTGCAGCAATCTACCCTGCAACTGTCTGCTACTGACAGGTAGATCGTGTTGGAACCTCAGCTGAGAAACCCTGGTATTTTGGAATATCTTTTTCTGTAAAGATTTTGCTTGCAGTGTTTTTTTTTTTTTTCATCTTTTCACTAAAGAATCCAACCTGATAGAGGGTCTAGCAGCTTTAGCGCTCTCCCACACTAGAGAAAAAAAAAAAGTGAAAATGTGATGGAAAAGCACAAACCCCGTTCACTTAGCAAAAAAAAAAAAAAAAAAGTTAGGGCACTACAAATCTTGTGGCTGTTTGAAAAACAGGATCATTCTCGGTTATCTCTCTTTATACGGTATATTTCATATATAGGCCTTTGTACAAACAAGCACGTCAGCAAACTGGTGAGTTTACGGGTCTAGTCATTGCACAGGCATGTCGCGGGATTTGCTCGGTTCAGAATAAAAAAAAATAAACACTTATCTAAACAAATATGGGGTCTAACGGGACTATGGAATGTGAGGGTGTAATACTCTTATCAAGTGCTGACAGCCATTGAAGCTCTGGTCTTAGACATATCGGCCAGAGAAACCTTTTCCATTAGTAAAACAATGCTGCTGCGTATACTGAAATGCAGTGTAGTAGTATTCCCTACATACAGTATGCAGCACTGTTTTCCAGCAGCAGGATGGACGACTTCTCAGCTGCTGCCGTACATAAAGGAGTCATACTGAGTGCTTCCCCGCCATTCAGGAGAAGCCTTGTCATTTTATGAAGGAACACAAGGCTTGCTCTGACTGGAAGAGGTGGAAATCCTGAGGTCATCCACCCACCTCTCCACTTCAGTCAGAGGAAGTCTTGTATTTATTTATTAAAACACAAAGCTTGTTCTGAATGGTATTTAGCCTCACCATTTCATCCTAGCAAGTTTCCAATATGGCAGCCGCTGTATACACAAAGTAGCTAATACCACTAAAGTGCATTACAGCGCACACATTGTTCAGTAAGAGAAATAGTTTGCTTGGTCTAAGCCAGGGGTCTCCAAACTTTCTAAACAAAGGCCAGTTTATTATCCTTCAGACATTAGAGGGGCCTGACTGTAGCCAGCAGGAGTCAAAAATGTCCCATCGCTGGTGCCTGTGGGAGCATTAGTGCCCCCATTGCTGGTGCCCATGGAATGAATTATGTCCTATTGTTAATGTCCATGGGAGGAATAGTGCCCCAAGGGTCGGATAAAGGCAAACAAAAGGCCACATCCGGCCCCCAGGCCACAGTTAGGAGACTGCTCTAAACAACCAATATAAAGTGAAGCGAAACACAGAATTCTACTTCGCACTGGATAGATGCCAGTAATATAATACAGTCTCTCATGGTCTGTGGTGAGGCAAAGTACATTAATTCCCAGACCTGCCAAGTATTCGAATTTTTAGTTTACATTAATCAGAAAGTATTGGAGGAAAGGAAAGTGCCTGCGGGATATCAGACTACAATCACTGATCCAACCCAACAGAATCCAGCTACAAATAAAACACATTATATATATATATATATATATATATATATATATATATATATAATAAATATATATATATATATATATGGACAGGTGAATTACATGCAGCCCTGTACATGCATTTCCAACACCCACCAAGTTCTCCCTGATAATCAGGCTCGGTTCACACTTGTGCGATGCGGGAAGGCTGCGAATATGCAGCGTGTTCCCGCATCGCATCCACACATCTGGCAGTTCACACTGCCATATGCGATACGCAGGGGTGTCAATTAAAAGTTAACACCCCCAGTTTGCATATCGCAGTGCGATCTGCAAGTACGCACAGAATCGGATCGCACAAGTGTGAACCACTGTGCGATCCGATTTTGATGCGGCTCAAAAAATGCCTCCTGTGCGTCTTTGGTGCGGATGCATTTCGAATTCAGCCATACAAATTGTATGGCTGAAATTCGCACCGCACATGAGATCGCATGTAATGAAGGAGCAGTGCGCTCCGAATTGCATGCGATCTCCGCAGCCGCACAAGTGTGAACCGGCACTCGGCCAATTAACCATTTCCTTCAAGCTGTGCTGACTTAGGCTCGGTTCACACTGGGGCGGCTTCAAAGTTGCCCGACTCTGAAGCCGCCCCATGCAGCGCGACTTCAGCGTGGCTTGCAAAGCAACTTCTCTAATAGAAGTCAATGCAAGCCACACCGAAGTCACCCCCAAAGTAGTGCAGGAACCTTTTTCTAAGTCGGAGTGACTTGAGTCTCTCTGATTAGAACGGTTCCATTGCACTGAATGAAGCGCGACATGTCAGGCGGCTAAGTCGCCTGACAAGTTGCCCCAGTGTGAACCGGGTCTAAATATGAATGTGGTGCCTTTGTCAGCGCCAACACAAACCCCCATGTTCTACTAATGCCTCACCTCCACCCACAGGCTCCTGATGATAACATAAACTGATCTTTGATCAGTCAGTGGTATGAACCACCGCCTCATGAGGACTTTTAATACTACTTGTCATGAGAACATTCTGTAGGCTGCCATTGAGTCTCTGTAATTCTGTTCATGTTGGTTGTCTGTCATGCCTATAGATTGGCTGCAATGCCGACTCACTAATTGAGTTAATCCTGCAGCAAACATACTAAACAACTGACTGTTTCTGCAGGGTCCTCGTCACCTCTTCTCTGGGCAGTCCTCATTGATGCAGAAAGAGTAATGACATCACCTCAGTGCTGCTTTCTGTATCATTGAGAACTGCCCAGCCACTCTCTGTATAAGTAAAATGCAACTGAAGAGCACCATAATGACACCTACCCAGGGGGCAGGGTCCCCGATAACCTGCATTCACATTGTTCCTTCATTCATCCATCCAATTTAGGGGACACCTGGCATCATTTAACCCGGAAGACTGAGGACACCAAATGGCAAAGAGGTGACACAGGGGACAACTTGAATTTATGGCAAGTAATGCAGCCTATCTTTTTTTAATTCATTTATGTTTTTTTAATACCTTATTTAACCCTTTCGCTGCTAGGTTCTTAACAACATCCACCCCCGCAAACCCTGCCATATATCCCGGGCTCTGCTTGCCCATCTGCAGGCCAAGGACCGACATAGCGGGTCCGCTGTCCTTCCCTCCTTGTTGCTGACCAAGCCACGTGTTTGATGTCACTTCCGAGTCCACCTCTCGGTGTCCCCGACAGCTTGGCAGGCAAAGAATGTAATGCAATCTGCATTACATTACATTCAGTAGAGCACAGGGTAGACGAAAGACACTGGATGTCTCATTAAAGAGAGCCTGTCACCAAAAAAAACACATAAAAAAAAAAAAAAAAAAAGGAAAAAGTAAAATTAAAAAAGGTTACACCCAGGCATATAAAATACACCCCCACCCAAAAAAATAAAAAAACTAAAAAAATTAAGGTCCTCCATCCCCGCGAACATAAAATGCAAGCGATAGAAGGTATAGACTCCGCGCAAATGGCTCTATTTGGATGTGCGAAAAAATGTGCAAAGATGTGACAGATGTGAGAATATAAATATATAAAAAATATAGATGATGGTATATTATAAATTAGAAAGTGTAGGTGTAAGACTGCAGCCTCCCTGAATATTAGTCCGAAGACTAAATGTAAAATGAATAAAAGATAGGGTGTTGGTGCTGCCTTTGGTAAAATTAGAAATCTGAATGCAATAAAAACATATCAGGTGATAACTCAATAAAGTGACAAGTGCAAGTGTTGGAATATCACAACATAAATAGTGCGTACTTAAAGGTAAATCACAAATAAGGTGCTTATCAGATAAAGTGCTTATCAGATAAAGTGCTATCATGCACGTGAAAAGTTCCCAACTGTATCATACAGTATGATATAAGCTATAAGGTGCTATTTATAAAAAACAAAATAACTCTAATATGCAGAGGAGATATATATATATATATATATATAAAACACAGTCCAGATTGGCACTGGTGTGCAGCAGATAATTAAACAGTCCAATATGGTGAAGTCTCTTAAGTCTAGTGACTGAGTATAGTGTGAAAGATATCCAAAAAACAAACAAATAGGTGGAAGGTAAGGTGGCAACACTCTACCGATAACTTAAACTTAAAGGTGTGACCCCGTGCTGGGCGGTGAGGTGCTAGGTGATCCTTTCTGGTAAAAAAAACTCACTCACCAGAAGCACCCACCCCACACAGGGGTATAAGGTGGGTGTATAAAGATCAAAAGATCTCAGTGTCTCCCCTCCTCCTGGATCGGTAGGTCCTGGAAGTGGTCTCGGAGGTCCTAACTGCAGGTATCCCTGGGGTAGTAGCGGGTCCTAATGATCTCCTATAGGCCGGGGATGGTCCGAGGTGTCCACCAGAAATATCTCATAGCCGTATACCAAGGGATGATAGATAGACAAGGCACATAGCGTAATAACGTCTAGATAGGTTTATTGATGCATAAAACAGAGAGGTACTCACATAGGAAGCAAATGTACAAGCACAGGTACGAGTGTGGAGCGCGATGCGGTCCAGGTCTCGTTCTTGATCGTGCAGGAACCGGAAGTGACGCGACACATTAAAACGATGATTGCGCTACACAGGTTACATATCACCACACACGCTGGGGTGAAACCAGGGCCAGTGCAAGGATTTTTTTACACCCTAGGCAAAATTAAATGTTGCTGCCCCTGACTCCACCCACTTTGTCAGTGTTAAATGGTTTGATTCAACCCTCTAACTGCTACATCTGCAAGATGGCTTGTTCTTTTAAAAAACAATTGACTTACTAGCAGGATCACGAGAAAACCTAAAAGTGAAACGGAAAGGAAAACTAATGCAGCCACCCATCTAAGAACTAGTAAGCTGCAGTAAAATAAATATTTAGCTTTGCTTTAACCACTTGCCAACTGCCCACCGCAGTTTTACTGCGGCAAGCTGGCTCGACTGCGTGAAACTATGTAGATCTATGTCAGTTGCGCTCGCGGTGCTGGGGGGCAAGCGCTCGCTGCCGTGCTCCCGCCCCCACTAGGCAGCAGGGATGCTGATGCATGGGGCCGGCGGCCATGAATGCTGCCGGGCACCTGCAATCGCTCCCCGCTGAGAGAGAAGAACGGTCGGATGTTGTAAACACAGATGATCATTCTTCTCCCTGGAATGATCACAGAGCGCCTGTGATCCTTCTATATATAGGATCACAGGTTTCTATGGTAATTTCAAAAGCCCCTCCCCTCACAGTTAGTAAACACTCCCCTAGGCTCACACTTAACCCTTTGATCGCCCCTGGGTTAACCCCTTCCCTGCCAGTGTCATTATTACAGTGACTGCATGCTACCGTATTAGCACTGATTACTGTAGTAATGTCACTGGTCCCCTAAAAAGTGTCAAAAATGTCAGTCAGGGGACCGATCTGTTCGCCGCAGTGTCGCAGCCCTGCAAAAAAATTGCAGATAGCCGCTATTACTAGTAAATAAATAAAAATGACATAAATCTTTCCCGTTTGTAGACGCAATAACTTTTGCGCAAAACAATCAAAATACTCTTATTGCGTTTTTTTTTTTTATCTAAAATATATAGCGGAATACAAATTGGACTAAAAAGATGAAAATAATTATTCTTACATTTTTTTTAATTTTTTTTTTTTTTTGGGGGGGGGGAATTTTATATAGCAGAAAGTGAAAAATGTTGTTTTGTTTTTTTCATAATTGTCGCTCCTTTTTTTGTTTATAGAGCAAAAAAAAAAAAAAAAAAAAATTGCAGAGGTGATCAAATACCACCAAAAGAAAGCTCTATTTGTGGAGAAAAAAATGGTACAGCGTCGCACGAACACTCAATTTTCAGTTAAAGTAACACAGTGCTGAATCGCAAAATAGGGCCTGGTCATTAAGGGGGCAAATCCTTCCTGTATAGAAGTGGTTAATACCACTTTAAGTGCCGATTCACACTTTTGCGATGCCATCACCACATGTGATTCACACCACATAGCTGTGCAGATCACATATGATGTCGGTGCAATGTGATTTTGGCCCTACAAATCGCATCGCATTCGCACCAAAATGGTGCAGGTCCCTATTTTTGGTTTTCATTGGAATTGTATCGCATGGGTGTTAAAACCCAATGCGATCCGATTCCTGCACCATTGCACAGTTCGCACTGTGATCTTTGAACCAATCTGGGGGTGTCATTAACTTTACATTGACACCCCCAGTGATTCGCAGATCTCAGTGTGAACCATTGTGCATTTCTGGTGTGATATGGGAACAGGCACTGAATCGCAGGGTTTCCTGCATCACACCAGTATGAATAGGGACTAAATGGATAAAGTTAATAAAGTAATTCTGTGATACATCAATGTATAGGGAGATGATGGGAAGGAAGGAGTTTATTAACAGAAAGTGGCAAAGACAGAGGGGGGGATTCAGGGAGAAAGAGGGGGGGGGGGATTCAGGGAGACAGAGGGGGGGGGGGGGTTTCAGGGAGACAGAGGGGGGGATATCAGGGAGACAGAGGTGGGGGGATATCAGGGAGACGGGGGGGGGGGGGGGGGTCAGAGAGACAGAGGGGGAGGGGATATCAGGGAGACAGAGGGGGCAAGTGGAGAGAGGGGAGAGCAAAGTATGGTCAGTGAAAGTGATCACTCACTTGGAATAATCCTGGGGGCTCACTGTCTCATTCGTTCAGCAGTTCCAGGCTGTCGGCTTGGCTGCTTCTTTTTAATCTTCCCGCCCACCTTTCCCTCACAGACGGAGCAGACAGGAGGGGGAGAAGGAATGTGTGTGAAACTCAGGGTATGAGGACAGGCTGCAGACATGCTGGAGTGGACGGAGCAGTGTGGGCGGGGCATGGATAGGACACAGCTACACCTCCCGAGCCGTCACCTGCACTGTATACACACAGTGACACAGAGCAGAGGACGGGGCGGCCATCGGAGAAGGGAGGGAGAGGAACAGGTGGATAGGTCTTCCGGAGAATGGAAACTCATTTCTGCACCCTCACTTTTGTCCAGGCGGCCGCACCGCAGCTTGTCACTTTCATTGAATGCTTCCCTACAACAGGGGCCGTGGCTGCACCCTAGGTGGCAGTGCGCTCTAGGCAACTGCCTAATTCGCCTAGTGGTAGCGCCGACCCTGGGTGAAAGCAGTAATTCTAGCACCGGACCTCCTTCGTAACACTAAACTGATGACCTATAGGGGGCCCAGTGTGACCCATTCAAGCATTCACAGAGTTTAAAGGGTTAAAGCAGGCAGTTAGATGGCGATACAATGATACAACACCTCCTCGCCACCTGTCAAATGCTCTCTGAACAGCGATCTGAATGTGGATTTTTTTTTAAATTTTATATTTAATGACACCTTATAAAATGAGAAGGTGGCTACGTTTCTACATACAGTGGGACCATGGAGAATGAACGTACCCACCCTCAGGAAGTCGGATGATGACAGCAGAAAAAAGACCTTTGGAGGAGGCTGAGAGCAATAGAAGGGACGGTTTTGAGTTAAGAATATATACTGAAATAGAACTGTTCTTTAAACCAGAGTTTGGTGACAGATCACATAAGGAATACTAAATTGTGCTTACATAGACTCCGTCACATTGCACAATTAGAGCAAAGTGACCGTGTCTACTGACAGCCCACCGTCCCGGCCATGTATAATGACTCCGGCAGCCCATAGAATATGCAATGTGAACATGGGTGGAAGGAAAGAAAATTGCTCAATTCTCACTCATTGTGTTGATGGGGGAATCCCTCCCGCAGCGCTCTTGTGTTCTGCCAGTAGGGGGCGTGGGGAGAGTTCACCACTGGAAGTGTGTTACTGGCAGGATCACCAGGTGAAAATAAAGGAATGATCCTAAAAAAAAACAATATAAAAGCTAGAAGAATCAGCGCTCAACTCTCAATGAGGGGGACCACTCTCTCTAACTAAATAAGCAAACCGTGTCTTTAACCACTTGCCGTGTCTTTAACCACTTGCCGACCGCCGCACGACTATCTACGTCGGCGGTCAGCCCCTCACAGGCAAACTAACGTAGGGCTACATTCTCAAAGGGGGAAAGCTTTGAGAAAGCTACGGGTGTTCGTAGCGCAACGCGTCAGACTAAGCCGTATTGACGTCACTTCCGGTCCTGGGCCAAGACCGGAAGCTTCGGATCGCACCGCATCGGCGGTTTGTGAAACTGTCTGCACGCTATTATCTTCTATAATGTGAGTAGCCTGTACTACTATGTTTGAATAAAAGTTACCCTACGTTTCTGCACCATGAGAGCCTCTCTTTGCTTGAGCACTAATACAGGAAATAAGGCACTGTGAGTTTCCTATGCTGCTATACCCCCCATTGTTTGATCCATTGCTGCTGGAGGACGCTAGGCAGTTGGCGGACGAGTTGAGAGGGTGGCCAGGATATTTCATATCTAACGCTCAGTCTGAGTGTTGTGGAGGTGAGCGCCCACTGCACTCGGTGTCTGGATTGTGAGCTCACCGGGATACACTCACCCTGCTGTGTCTGCAAAGCGCACTTCACCATTAGAGTGTATTGAAAAGATCACTTCATATATAAGATTTTTTTTGGCACCTTGTACCTTAATCACTTTATTGGGACTATTTATATTCTTCATTTCTAGATGTTCAGATTCAGTTGGTGGACATTTTAAGCACGTTCTAGCAGATTATTGCTACACATTTTTTTGGAATTTATTTTTGGACACTTTGCTTATGATCACTATCTACATTGTTATGTGCTGCTTTATATTTTAATTGTTTGATCATATAGGAGTTGCACATTATTTTGTTTTGCATGATCAGTCACTTTTGTGATTGCACCGGTTTATTCACTGATCTTATTTCTTATTTTTTATTGGATGATCATCTGCATATACTGTATACATCTTGTGATTGTACCAGTTTATTCACCTGTTCACATCGATTGGATGACCATCTGCATATACTCTATACATCTCTTCATTCACCATCACCATTATTATTTTACTTTTTCTACATTTTTCCACTCACACATTCATTAGATATTGATCTATAGATTTTTTTGTATTTAAAGACACGGTTTGCTTATTTAGTTAGAGAGAGTGGTCCCCCTCATTGAGAGTTGAGCGCTGATTCTTCTAGCTTTTATATACGTTGTGATAAGTGGGGACACTATCAGAATATGCTGCTTTGCTTGGAGGAGTTCCACGTTCAGTAGTATTTCCTTGATTTGGAACATCCGCTTGATCGCTTACCTCAATATAGCGCATAAGTCTACTATTTCTTTATTCCTAAAAAAAACAAAATGCATCTGACGACTGGTAATCTGCAATATATTACGTTTTTGGGTTTAAATAAACGTTAAGTTGCCTGTTGGAACTCGATGAATCCGAATCAGTGAATGTTTAATAGATCCGACTGTGCCACCTACATGGATATCGCAGAAGTCTAAGAATAAAAGTGTTTCTGGCAAATGCAAAGTGGCAAGTGAAAGTTGTTATAAATTTCTATGAAATGTATCCATTTGTACCTTGGATAATGCATGACGGAGCCGTAGTCGTATTCCATGCCTTGATTCAATGTGCGGAACTTCTGAAAATTCTTCTCAGTCCCTGAAGGTGACAAAATTTGCAGCTGCCATATTATATAGCATTTCACTTCAATTATATTAAAGGAGTTGTAAAGTTAGAAGTTTTTTTTTTATCTTAATGCATTCTGAGGTCCCTCTCTGTCCAGCAATTTCCACGAGTGTCTCAGCCGTCTGAGATTCTCCCTCCTGATTGGCTGAGACACAGCAGCGCCATAGAAGGCCGCTGCTGTCAATCAAAGTCAGCTAGCCAATCAGGAGAGAGAGGGAGTAAGGCTGTGTCTGAATGGACACATGGAACTGTGACTTGGCTCGGGTGCCCCCATAGCAAGCTGCTTGCTGTGCGGGTATTGAACAGGAGGGAGGGGCCAAGAGAGCAGAAAAGGGACCCGAGAAGAGGAGGATCCTGGCTGCTCTGTGCAAAACCAACTGCTCAGAGGAGGGAAGTATAACATGTTTTATAAGAAAAAAAACAAAAAAACTTTGCAATCACTTTAAAAAGGAAACCTTAGCAGAGATATGGGCTGGCTTTCATTGCTTACATCCTAAAAATGCTAGTTGCCTGGCTGCCATGCTGATCCAGTGTTCAAAGCAAACAGCGTCAGTAATCTTTACATCACTTGCTGCATGCTTGTTCAGGATCGGTGATTCAAATAGTATTAGGCTTCATGCACAATGGGCATCTAGCATTGGGCAGAGGTCAAAGGCACACTGTCCAGCCTAGCTGCCAGCAGCCTGTCAAACTATGAGAGTCTGACAGCTGGGATATGGCTGGGATGAGCGGTACTTCTGTTTGTAGTAGTATGCACCCTTGGGACGAATGCCCAGAACGCAGACTGCTTGTATTCTGGGCATTCATCCCTAGGCACATACTGCCCTAATATTACATATTGCTAGGTGCAACATCCGGCAGCAGCAGCTGTCCGATATTTGACAGGCTGCTGGCAGCCAGGCTGGATGACGCGCCTATGCCCCCCACCCATGACTAAATGCCCAGGTGAATGAGTTCTTAAGGAAAGAGACCGCAAACTAGCATCTTTTAAACAAAGGAGTTATACAATATCACTGAGCCACAGTTTTCTTTTTTTTTTTTCTTCCTTGTACCAATGGGGAAATTTCTACCATTTCCTGTGTAGTCACTGAGACAGGAGGAGAAGGGAAATCTCCCCAAATTTAGGCGAACATAGCTATAAAAACCCAACTGACATTCCAAACCTTCCACACTCCACCAAAAACATTGAGGCCTCATGCACACAGGACGTCTGTCCAGCTCTTTTGAATGCTTTTTCTCCTGGCAAGAGTAAAGCAGCGTAAAAAACGCACCTAAAGCCATATTTTGCAAATGTGATTAGAAGCCTTTAAGTGCATCCGGTGTTCGGGTGTTCATTTGTTCAATTGGCCCGAATATTAATAAATGAATGAACGCACCTAGTGCTCAGGCGTGTTTGGGAGCGTTAGGCATTTTTCTGCTTAAACACTCTTCTTGTGAATGCACATGCATTAATGCACATATGCGTCTATCGTTAATGTGCATTTGCTGTTTTTTATGCCCATATGTACCTCTTCTGAACGCACAAGGGAGTTTTTTTTCTGCCTCTAAACACCTATGTCTGCATGGACACATAGGCTGACATAGTTTGGCATTTAGAGGCAAAAAAAAAAAAAGTACCTATTTCTGGCAGGTACCTGCACCCACTTCCATACCTCACCGGTTCCAAGAGGCTGTGGGACCATTCTCACAGCATAGTGCAGCTCGCGCATGCGCAGTGCAGTGAGGACCTAGCTTGGAAGCTGCAGGAAGTCACAGCTGGTTTCCCACAGTAAACATGGTGGTGTCGGGGACTTACAGACTGGTGAAGAGCGGGCCCAGGTGAGGACAGCGCTGGATCCCTGGACAGGTATCTCTTTATTAAACGTCAGCAGCTACAGCATTTGACCTCATTTTATAAAAATTTACAGAAGATCCTCTTTAAATGACCCTCATTTATAAAAGTGACCTAAAAAGTACGACTTATGCTGTTCATAGTAGCCAAAAACATTACTTTTCACACACTAGATGTATGAAAGGGAGAATGTGTATTTTATGATCTAAAATATGTTCTAAGGGACACCTAAATGCAGTGCGGGAAATTCACGTTCCACGCTCGTTTCCCACACCGCCTTCAAAACGCACCGCTGTGGGTGCCAATCTATTACTAATGAAACCCCAAACACAAATTACGTTTGCTGCAGCAGATCACTCACTACCATGCCATTTGGTGCAGTGCATTTTTGAAAAGTAGTGTGATTGAGTGTGATATCAGCCCATTCAAACGAAAGGGCTGAAAATTGTACTGCACTGAGTCTGCGTTCCTGTGCGAATCAGGTGTGAACCGGCCCGAATTGCATTTATAAAAAAAAATTGCATAGTTTATTCTCCATCAAAACTGCGTGTTAATCCTTTTATGCAACATTTAATGTTCTGAGGCTATATTCTCTAAATGAGGAGAATACTGCATTATGGCCACTGGGTGGCACTGATGAGCATATTTACTTCTTACTTGTTACTCAGCGCCATCTTGTGGCTACAATATAGTATTTTGCCCATTCACACAATTGATTTGCAGAGAATACATCCTACAGCTACAGCCTGAGAACATTTAATTTAACTCATTTTTTCACAGAACAAATTTACATGCAGTTTCTATGGATGAACAGCTATAAAACTGTAATGATACACCCCTTAGTGTAATGCTATCACCCAGTCGGATACCTGCTATGATATTGCTGTATATGATATTGATGTAGTCATCGTGGTTGCTTCTACTCTGCTCATGGAAGAATCCCAGAGCGTGGTTCAGCTCGTGCTGGATAGACCTGTGTACCATACAGCTGCTCAACATCCTCCTTGCTTACCAACATAGGAGCAACATCTGTGGGGAACGAAAGATAACCATTTTATTATGTCATCGCAAAGGGTGATGTGCCAAGTGCTGCATTCAGTGACCAATCACATTAAAGTGTAGTGAACAGTGTATATCAAGGCTGCTGCAGCCATGATCCCCTATTTCCTCTGTGACAATGAAGCGGGAAGCGACAGATTTTGTCACTTCGGGTTACAAAACTGCCTTGGTCTGGCCAGTACAGCCAAGGAAGCATCTGATCAAACACAATCTGTGCCCAATCAGATGCTTAAAAAGGCAGCGGAGACAGCAGGGGTCTAATAGGCCCCTGATGTCTCCAGAAAAAGTAACTGACTGCCCAAAGCTATCGCAGGGTGCTTGTTCACCCCTGGTGATAGCAATAAAGTTAAATGAAAAATAAATAAAAATGTGTAAAACAAATTTATATAAAATAAAGAAAACATAAGAAAACAAACTCCTGGTTTAACTAATAACCTGTAAAGGCTTTTAAAGTGGTTATTTGAAGGTTTTTTTTTTTTTATCCTAAAGTATAACTAAAGGCAAAACTATTTGTTTTTTCGTTTTGGATAGAGTGGAGAGGGATTAGAACACCTGTCAGTTTATATTGCTGTCTGTGCCCCTGTTTGGAAGATTCACCCTCTCTATTTGTCCTGTTTATCATTATCATTGAAAGTGAAATAAAATCCCAAATTTTGGGTTGTCCTCAGAAAAGTAATAGAGGGGAAATCTTCAAATGCGGACACTAGTTTAGGTGACCTGGGGGTCCCCAAGGAATTCCCTTAATTTACAGGGATTTCCTCTCACTTCCTGTTTGGCTTTCGGACAGGAAGTGAAGGAAAATCTCCGCAATGGGACACGGACGTCGAAAAAAAAAAAATCTGACAAAGGTTATAACCCTCCCTTGCTCTATCCAAAATGGAAAAAAATAAAAACAGTGTTTTGCCTATAGTTCTACTTTAATGCATTTTACCTATGCAGTGAGTATATACTGGGAGTGCAGCTCCCCCTCAGCCCCCCTTATATTTACCTGAGCCCGTTCTTGATCCAGCGATGTGCACAAGAGCAATAGCTCTACCGTGTATCTCCCCCCTCATTGGTTCACACAGCAGCGGGAACCATTGGCTCTTGCTTTTGAGCCAAAAAAGGAGAGTGCCGGGAGCCACTTGGCACTTTGCAATGTCCCTTCACAAGAGTGCGACTCGGTAGTGAGCCTGCTCAAGCGCTTCCATAGCAAGAGGGAGAAGGAGCCAGGACCACCAGCAGGGGACCCAACAAGAAGAGGGTAGGGTTCAGTATTGAGTTAGCCCACAGCTTCAGCTCTTCTGGGAAGGCTGTCCACAAAGTTTAGGAGTGTGTCTATGGGAATGTTTGACTATTCTTCCAGAAGTGCATTTGTGAGGTCAGGCACTGATGTTGGAGAGAAGGCCTGGCTCACATTCTCTGCTCAAATTCATCCCAAAGGTGTTCTATGGGGTTGAGGTCAGGACTGTGCACACCAGTCAAGTTCCTCCATCCCAAATTCTCTCATCCATGTCTTTATGGACCTGAGCTTTTTGAGCATCTAGGGGAGTACCGATACTTGCTGAAATGCTTGGTATAGGCAGTGATATCAGTATCGGCGCATCCCTAGTAACCATCATAAAAAATTGCAACAACTACCATTTTATTCTCCAGGGCATCCGCTTTCAGAAAATGCTTTGGGGTTCCAAGTCATTTTCTTAAAAAAAAAAAAAAAAAAAATGTAGATTTGAATATGTATGTGATAATTTATTAAATCTGCCCAGGTAAGGTAAGCAGTTAAAAGTCGTGTCACATTCAATAGGTGGTATCGGCGCCGAACTTGACCTATTCAAGAGGGCCACGCCACAACTGCCCTGCAACCGCATGCAATGCACATGGTTGCAGCATGGTGGGGTGGCATTTTGAGTTTTAACACAGGCAGCAGGCATCACCACCTGTCAAATGCCTAACAAAAGCCACACATGTGAATGAGCCCTTAGAGAAGGATCTCACCAGAAATTAAACTCTTGGTGCAATAAGCCTAAAGGTCACTATGAAAAAGGCCATTTTCTGTGTCAGAGGCTGTCTGCAACTTGGCCTCAAGCTCTGGTAAGACTTTGAAGAGAACAGCGATACAACTGGAAGAGCAGAGCAATGCTAATTCCAGGACATCTCAACTAAATACGGCTGTGATGGTTGCAAGAAAGGTGCATTTACATTTTTTTGGCAGCTGCATAAAAAACGAGTACTGGCTCCAAATATGCATCAAATCTGAAAAAAAGAAAGGAAAGAGGGGCTGGAGAAGAATTTTTCACATACCCGCCGCCATCCATAGTATATAGTCTGATTCCGTGGTGCATGGGATGAAGCGAACGCAGGTGAGAGTCGCAAATTCTTGCATGGCGCTGAGGAATACTGGGATATTGGAGGGACCTGTGGAACCAGAAGACATCTTTATTAGGGGCATCTTGTGAAATAATACTGGCATTGCGTTTTCCCACACCCGCTTTATATACACGGATTCAGCCATATTCATCTCATCCCAGCGGTAATGGGAGGAAAGCTGACGTGGGTGAATGCAAAATGGAGAGTTTGCTCCCTCTAGTGGCTGATCAACAATTATCTATTTAATCAATGCAATATCAAAAAGAGAGAATGACACGCATTTAAAAATGTGAAACTAGCATAAAAAATTGGATTTGACTGTAAACAATGCAAGAATAAACCAAAGTATGAACTGAAAATACAGCATGCTGCTCTGTATACCACCCTTTGTCGCAGTTAGGTTGCACTTGTTATTACTTTATTTTGCAAAACAGCTCTAGGTACAAGTCTATGGAATATTTTCTGTATTGTATTATACTTGTCCACTCTTCCTTGTAATATCAATCACTGTAATTTGACATGGCAGATGATGGCACCATACACATACATTATTATTATTATGAAAAATCAACTATGCACTAGGGGAGACAGTATGTTATTGCTAAGCCAAAGCTGCCACTGAACTAAGCAGTGCAACTGGCTGAACTGCAGAGTACAAGACCCTGAAGAGAAGGAAAAGATGAGTGCATGTCTATTAGATTGTAAGCTCCCAGGAGCAAGGCCCTCCTAACCCTATTGTATTGAATTGTATTGTCACTATAGTTGGCACTATATAAATTCTGTATAATAATAATGTTGTTTGAGCTTCAGAGAGTCTTGTGACCACCTTCATTCAGTATACAACCCTTTTGGCAGCTATTTTCACAGAGATAAGGTGGTTCTTCACCCCTATCTATCATTCCTTTCGAAGGATGTCTCTGATTTTCATTTGAATGAAAACATTGTGTTGCCTTCCCTGTGTTGCAGGCCAAAACATCTTAAGGAAATTGCCGTGCATTCCTTGGATGTGGTTTAGGCAGTTAGGGTGTACCTGGCAGCTCCAGAGTCTTTTAGGAAGCCAGACTCACTATTTGTGCTCACGGACAGACCTCGGAAGGGGTTGTCCGCTTCTGCTGCTTCCTTTTCCCGATGGATCAGACAGTTTCAAGCCTATTCAATTAAGGGTCAGGTTCCTCCTTTCCCTGTTACGGCGCACTCTACTAGGGCTTAGTGCCTCCTGGGCCTTCCCTTATCAGGTGTCAGTGATGCAGGTTTGCAAGACGGCTACCTGGTTGTCTGGGCACACCATTACAATTTTATAAAGTGGATGTGTTGGCATCTGCGGATGCTTCTTTTGGCCGCAAGGTTTTGCAGGCTGCGGTTTAGAGGACCTGATCCTCTGAGTGTGCATTTTCTTTTTCAGGCGAGCTCCAGTTCTTGCTTGGGCTCCATAATACCTGGTTGGCTAAGGTTTAGCCTTGGAGATTTTTTTTCTGCTGTTCTCACCCCTCATGTTTAATACTGATTTGGGACGTCCCAATGGTTAAGAAGATCAGGAGATGTGTCCGTCAATGAACGATAGAGAAAATGGGATTTTTGTCTTACTGTAAAATCCATTTCTCTGATGTTCATTGATGGACACAGCACCCACCCCTCTGTGGAGTTTTAATTCTTCTGACACTGCTTGTAACAAAACTGAGTGCATACAGCTGAGATTGGGAGTATACCCCCTGGGACTGCCCATAAGTGTAGTCAAGCATTTTTTCTACCTAGTGTCCTATCCCTGTAGGGGGAGGTATAAACCAATGGTTAAGAAGATCAGAAGCTGTGTCCTTTAATGAACATCAGAGAAATGGATTTTACTGTAAGTCAAAAATCCCATTTTTTTCCCAGCAAGATATATTTGCTTTTTTTGGAGTAATTCATGGCGAAGAAATTGGCATTGATTAATGATATATATTTAAATAGCATTTTCTTTATTTTAGGTGTCTTCTCTTGAACGTAAAAAGGAAAATGTATCTGAAGAGTTTGATTGAAGATATCCGTGTCCATTCATCTTTTTCTTCTTCTTATAAAACCACAGGGGTCACTACACAGAAAATTGATATTTAAAGTACAACTACAGCCAAAACATTATTTTTCTGGTTGTGGGTAGAGTGGTGGGGGGGGGGGGGGGGGGGGTTACAATCTTTCTCAAGCTTTTCTTACTATTCATAACCCCAACGCAGGATTTTGACATCTCCATTAGTCCTAGTGACTATTGACATTGGGAGAGAGTGCAGGAAAATTTAAAATGTAAGTTCCTGTGCACATTAGTGTGTGGAGGTAAGGGGCTCACGTTATTCATACGTTACGTTAGGCAGCCTATTTACTTTGAAGAGTCATCCAATGTACCATGTGCCACATTCATTATTGTCCATTGAGGGACACAGGGAGGTCTTTAGTTTCTGTGGGGGGGGGGGGGGGGATTTGACACTGCCTCTCCTTCAGTTCTGCAGTGTTAAAAGACTTGCCTATCTGACACTACACTTTTTTTTTTACATTTGTTTTTTTTCTCTTTCTTTAAGCCCCTTCTCTAAATTGCTGCTGGAGCCTTGCATGACGTGCGATTATACTCAGCCTGGCTTTTGGAATACCGTAATTGGACCCTGCTGGACTGTATGTAGAGTTCGCCTGGAAGTGATCTTCAGACACTGGATTCCATGTGGGGCACTTTCCAGACTCTGCTCTGGTAAATATTAGCTGTGGAGCAGTGTCCTGTCCAGGTTCAACAACAAACTGGACAGGTTTATCTACAGGTACAGGGATCTATTCACTCTCTGGTTGCTGACTTTAGTCATCAAGTACCCCCAACAAGCCATGTTATGAAAATTTCCCTCTGGGCCCACCCAGAAGTGCAGCAGCCTTCTGAAATGAAATCTGCCTTGGATGGCTTTTCAGAGGATGGTTGGCAGGTGACTGGAAGGTGATATGTCTCTGTTTTAACGTTAAAAAGCCCCTTTAATTGGGTGGGCGGTTGGGGGGTGGTAAAATAGTTATCAAAAAACGCAACCCCATTGACATCCATTGACATTAATTTAAAGCATGTGTGGAGTGTGTGGGTGTAAAGTCCTCAGGAAGACCCAGTGCCTTATTTAGCTGCGTGGATTCAAGAGGTCCCCTATTAATGATGGAATATAAATATTCATATATAATATGTCCACCGCTACCCACTAACTCCTTTCATCTCTTATGGGCTCCTGTGGTGAGATATGGACTCTCCTGCTTCTCCTGCTGTAGAGGTCTCCTTTGTGATGCAGTACTGTCCAGAAGACAAATCTGGGAAATAAGACCCCTTATAATGCCTATGGCAAGTGGGAGGAGCTGTGAACACAGCCATTGAGATTTTATACACAAGGGACAGAATAGAACTAGTCAATTAACCCGCCAGCATCTTCCAAAATGGAAATGTCATTTTTAAACACCAACCCTTCAGCTGAATGAGAACCTAAAATGCATCATTTTATATTGACTATCTATGATATAAAATTGTGAAATGTTTAAATAGATGTCTGGTTTTCCTGTCTGTCTGTGCTTGTATCCTTTTTTTAAACGAATACTTGAGAAAAGATCCCAAATTCAATTGTTCAAATGTGTGTCCATCTCCGCTTGGTTTCTGGCAGGCCAAGATACTCCTCTGAGTATGGCACAGCCCGATAGTAAATGAGTTTTCCAGAACAGGAACAGATGTCATCTCCCACCATATAGACCAGACCAATACTGGATTGAGCACTCCCGGTCCTTAATGACAATATCTTTCTTTATCCTGGAAAAACCAGTGTAGCAAGTAGATAGAATCTCAGGAGATTCTATCTGCTTGGTACCCTGGTTTTTACAGTGAACTTTAAGTGCCTTAAACCTGGTATTTGTCTGGCCTGTATCAGTGGCTCTCGTTTCTATTGTGACCTGGGCCCGGTACATTCTTCTGAAACCTTTTGTGCTTCAACAGTGAAAAAAAAACATTTATACTCACACTATAAATGTATGGGGATACAAAATATGTATTCAAATTCTGGAAGGCTCTGATGGGGTTGGGTGTCACTATGGAGGGGGTGAAGGGTTAGGGGACTCGACAGACTTGGGGGCCCTGGAGGGAGCTGAGGGTGATGGGATATCTGGAGGGGGTTGAAGATCTCTCCGGGAGGCTGGGGGCTTTGCAGGAGCAATGTGGGGGACTGGAGGGTAACGTTGGGAGCACTATAGGGGGGCTGGAGGCTCTGCAGCATGCTAAGTGCTCCGCTTGGGGGGCACTGTGGAAATTGAGTCCTCTTTAAGTGGCCTAGGGACCCCTGTACGAGGTTGAAGGCAACTGCAAGCCCCTTTTGGAGATTGGGTGGCACTATGGAAGGTGAGAGGTTCTGTGGGTGTTTAAGGGATCTGCAGCTAGCTAGTCTAGTTCTTCCACAGCATCTTTGTAGCCTCCGGTTCCATGGCACTCTATTGAAGTAACTCTTGTTTCTCAAAGAATCATGGCAACTGCATCCTATAATAGAAGAAGCTAAATACTTACCTCTCCAGCAGGCATCAGGTGAAATCTTCGCTCTCTTGGAAAGCTAACCGATATCTACCACCTACTGGGTGTGCCAGAGAGCGTGCCTACCGCCACTCCATGGCTGGTGGAAGGAACCACAGCAAACCGCAACGGACAGGCTATCTAACACACCCAGGAGGTGCTGCTAACTCTTCAGGAGAGTGAATACTTCATGTGTCATTCACTGGAGATGTAATCTATGCTGTTATATGTTGCAGAGAAACAGGGTCACTAAAAACATACGTTGACTAAAGGGGTCTGCCATGGTTGACTTTCGCTAAAAATCCTAGATGTCTGGCTGTCCTGTGCTCTTATATCAGTACTTTAAACCACTGACCTGGAATAAGGGACTAGATAAGTATTTCTATTTCTTTACTCCATCTTCCCTGGTCTAAATACTTTTTCAGGATAGTAATTCGGAAGGTTTTAGGCTAGAGGGTGGCAAAACCAGGCAGTTGAGTCGTGGGTGTTATTGCGCACACCCCCCCATCCACCCACAACCAGGGCATACAGCTGCTTAAGGCTGTACATGTGCCATGGCTGTGGCAAGATTTAAACAGCATGTTGCATTCAGCGGGTGTCATCAGTCCAAGTCTATGGGGCTGCACTGCAACCACCCTGCAGCTGTGTGCAATGCTTGCAATTGGGCTTGGTGGTGTGGCATTTACCAGATCAAATCAGGCGGTGGGGTGGCGACATATATCTTCTCCATGGCCTGTCAAATTCCCTCTGCAAAGCGATTCATTGGTGAACGCTTTTCAGAGGGGTGACAAGGGCTGCCGCACATGGGAACGCACCCTTAGAGCCAATGTTATAGCATAACAGCCAGGCAGCAAACTAACCCTATATGACAATTTGCCTGACCTTTAGAAGATACAGGTTCCCTTTTATTCTTAGAGAATTCCAGCTGCTCAGTATATTTGAACCATGCAGTATATTCACATAGACTTCTCTGGGGCTGGGAGACAGAGCTAATCAAGCTGGATGGACCTTTGGCAAGTGGTCATAAGGAAGGCAAGAGAGTAAAGGCCCGTACACACGTGCAGATTGTCGGCCGAAAAGATTCGGCCGACGACCAATCGGCCGATTTTCGGCTTGTTAGTATGATGCTTCCGACAGCCGACAGCGCACTTTCGGCTGAACAGAATCTGTCGTGCAAGCATTAAAATTTTTGTATGCCAACACCAGAACGGCCGATTGTTCGCCAGTCAGTACAGATTTCGGCCGACAGACAGCAGATTTGCGAGACTGGGCATGCTCAGAAAAGAAAAAACACACGGAAAGTTAAGCATCACATGACATCACTTCTGCAGTTGGCTGTTGTTGGCCGACAAAATTCGTGTGCAGTCTTTTGCACTTTTCAGCGGACACGACAGCCCGGGGACAAAAGATGGCCGATCGTTCGGCCGACGATCGGTACGTGTGTACGGGGCTTCAGGCTCCTTTCACACAGGCGCACCGTTCAGATCCGCCTGTCCGTTTTTTTGGCGGATCTGAACGGTCCCCCCATGCTTTCATATGGGGCATCGGATGTCAGCAGAGACATGTCCGCTGACACCCAATCCGATCCGATCCGTCAAATCTGGACGGATGGAAACCCTATTTTCCATCCGTCCAGCGGATGGGATCGAAAGAGAACGGACCGACGGTCCATTCCCATCCGATTTCCCCCATAGAGATGCATGGGAAACTGACAGCTGTGTCTCCGCACACAGCACGGAAACACAGCTGTCATCCTCCTGCTCAGCGGGGGATCGGCGGCTCGATCCCCCGCTGAGAAAAATGGAATCCGTCCGACGGACAGATAGTGTGAAAGGAGCCTTTGACTGTTTAGAAGCTCAGGCATACCAATTATCTGATCAATTTAGATAAATGACCGTACCAGCTAAACTTCACAGTATGTTACCCTCGGTACCTGATCTATGCTGGAGGGGTTGCGGTTTGAGAGCCACGCGCACACATATATGGTGGTCTTGTCCGATCATCCGCCCCTATTGGTCCACTATACTGTCTCTAATCAAAGACATCCAGGGCACCCCAATCGCGAACGACCTATCGACTGTCCTCTTCTACGACACCAAGAAATCACCTGCCCACCCCCAGTCTATTACCCCCCACCTGCTAAACGCGGCTAAGGCTCTCATCCCTAAGTACTGAAAACAAACCACCGACCCTCCCATACACCTATGGTTGAAATCTGTCGATCGCATCTACCACCTGGAAGATATGACCTTGGACTTCAGGGCCCAAATCTTGCGCACAAGATTTGGGCCTGCTGGATATCGTTCATTCACTCCTCCACCTATGCTAAATATATGTTGGTAGATTCTCATTGAACATGTCACGTACCTTTTAGGACACACCATGGGAGCCCACCCCCCCCCCCCTCCTCTCTCTCCTTCCCCTCTCTCTCTCTCAGCGAGCAACTTTGCTCCTATACTTAGTGGTTATGCAATGTTTTTATGAATATGTGGTTCTTTCAATACGTTTATCATTCTACATGCTCATTCTTATTACCATTTGTTATTACCTACCACAAGTTGTTCCCGGAAATTGCTTGCTGTCGGTTGTACTCTAAGTATATCCGTGCTTGTATTTTGTACTGTTTCTATTCTCTCAATAAAAACATATTAAACAAAAAAATTAGATAAATGACCGTAACCCTATTAATGACGCTTTAACTCTTCTTAGTTGGAATGGCAAGTCCACAGCTTTGACTCACATTGCACACTTGTTCTGACCATAACTTGCTGATAAATTGATGACCATAAAAAAAAAAAAAAAACTGTGCCAGCCATGATGGATGAATTATGAGCACCCAACAAAACATGGTTTCAAGGCCTTCCCTAACCATAGGTCCACAACAGACATCCAGCTAACCTACTGCAGGCCACTGAGGGAATTAGGCAGATATTAATTCAGAAGAAGTCAGGTAATCAATGAAGCAAAGCATCGGGCAGTTATGGAAGATGTCACTTCTGGTATTGATCGAGACCAGAAATTTGGTGAGCGAATTGCTGTGCTTTATTTCTAATGCGTAGTAACACTGCCTGATTTTTTTTATATGTGAGTGCAATTTTAAAGAATAAAAAAATGGAGTTTTAATTTTAAAGGGCAAGTAAACTTCTATCTTTAAGTTTTACCTAAAGGTAAGCCTATAATAAGGTAGTGTAATATCTCCTAAGCATGCACCGTTTAGGAGACATTTACTGTACATGCAGCCAGGGAAATCACTGGTGCATGTGCTCTGAAGGAATGGCTGTCTGTGCCGTTTCTTCAGAGCCCTGTGCCATGACCAGCGGCTTCCGCTCACATGCGGCTCCAGCCAGAGCCGGAGTCCGTGAACCCCAAAGGAAGAGCGGGTGAAGATGGACGTCGTCTCAAGCGATGACTTCGCAACGTTCGAATGCTTCATTATGAGGTAAGTTTCACATAATGTGCAGCGATTTACAATGGCTTTAGACAGGTATACTACTGGCGGTTCTTTATCTTCATTCAAGCACCATTTGCAGTTATTGAGATTGTGGTTGTTCTCCTAAAGGGGCCTGCACATGTGTGGATCTGTGTCCAGGAGCCTACATATATGGAGAGATTACATTTATCTTATGATAGAGAATAAAGCGCATGAGACCTAAATGTTATCAAGATTCAACCATAGCGGTGAGCGTGCCATTTACACAGAGGTGGAGCTCTGACAAATTAAAGTGGAGTGTGGTACAAAACTGGTATTGGCCAGGGGGCCATCAAGTATGAAGTAAGAGCACACCGACTATTGGATTGTATGAACTGATAAACATATTGATTCACTGAGGTATGGTAGTGAATGCACAGGAGCAACAACAGTATTTAAAATTACTACTCATGCCAGAGTAGACGCTGTATAGATTGATATACAGTATCTCACAAAAGTGAGTACACCCCTCACATTTTTGTAAATATGTTTTCTCTTACGTCCTCCGACAGTCGCCGCCTCTTCATATTCGTCACAATGGGGTAATTGACCTTTCTCCGTAGGAGTAGCTAGGCAACAGAATATGTCAATATTAAAGCTTTTAACATATCCCACCCCCAGGGGGTGGTCCCCTCAGTCAATACCCTCCTGCTTCCTGTTCCATACCTCAGTTTCATTGACTAGCTGTTAGGAGTTAGCTGGCTGTTTCTGTGCTGGGGCATTTTGTCTCAGCCTTTATCTTCTTTTTGATTTTGTTTGAGTTTTTTTCTCTCTCTTTACTTAGCTGTTACTTTTGTCAGCATTAGTTAGTTCTTCTGATGCAGAGGATCGTGCGGGCTGGGTCTCGGGCTGGCCCCCCTGATCGCAGGTTGTGGGCCAGTGGCTTCCCAGCCTGCCATCGAGCGTTCAGTCAGGTATTTTTCCTGGCATTGGTGAACGACCCATCCCTGTTCGCTGCAGGGATGCTGTGGTGAGGTGGCTACCTCACTGGACGCCATGCGGTTTCGCACCGCAGTTCTACTGCGTCCTGGCTGCGACTCTCCCTGTCACATGTGCAGTGGCTTGATCGCTTGTGCGGGTTCCCCACGCCATTCAGAAGGTAAGTGTACTCTGTGTGGGGACCTGTCTGTTTAGTGGGTGTCAGTCTGGGACTGTGTAACCCTGCATGTCTGTTCACACTGTGGGGCTCCCTGTCTGGATGCTGCTGTGGGCTGCAAGGAGGGGGGCTGTGATACACTGTTCTGTGTTACTAACTGTGTGATTTCTCTGTGTGACATGCTATATGTTGTAGGGCATGCTGTGGTACATGTTTTGTGCAACATGCGGCGGCCGCTGCTGCGGTCCGCCATTTTAATGTTACCTACAGGCTTATGAGGGCTTCTTCTGTAAGCTGGGAGCGGTGGTTTTGGTGCCAAACGCCGCCATTTTGGCGGCAATCGCTCCGGCCTCATGTAGCACTGCATTTACCTCCTCCCCCGGCGGCCATTTTCTTGTAGCCTTCCATAGGCTTTATAGGAGCAGCTTCTGGTACATCACTTCCTTTTCCCTGGGCACACCGATCGATACAGCAGCAGCAGTGATCTCTCCAGGTTTTTATCCTCCTTAGTCCTGTGTCCTTGCCTAAGTTTGTAGTTTTCCCTGTGGGGGTCGACTTGTGCAGGTGTGTGTGAGCGGTGGGCTGCGCTCGCCGCGCTTTTTAAAGGGGCAGTTACCCTTTTTTTCTCCTACACACTTCTGGGGGCATGGATTCTCAGGAAAGCAAATTTCCTCCCCCTTTACTGGGTGGACAAGGGGCTGCTGCTGTTTCCCCTGAGGGGGGCGATTTGGCCACAGTTGTGGCTAACCTGGCTGCTCAGGTGCAAATGCTTGTGGCTGCTCAATCCACTAAACGGCCCAGAGTTTCAATATCCTCTGATTCAGAGGGCGAAGGTGATGGGGCTGCTATGGCTGGGGTCCCCTTATCGGGGTCCCGTTCGTCCCTGGACTTTGCAGGGTCGGAGGGGGATGCAGAGGTTGAGGGGGTTGATGATTCTCCCCCTGGCTCGTCTGAAGAGCTTGCAATCATGGATGAATTGGTTACTTCTATCAAACAAATGCTGCATTTACAGGATGAACCGTGTCCACCTGCCGTTCTGGCTTCTTATGGGACACAGCGGAGGCGCAAAACATCGCAGGTTTTTCCTTGTACTGAGGATTTTCAGCGCGCTGTTAGTGAACAATGGCGCAATCTAAAGAAACCTTTTGCTGTGCCAAGTAGGTTCAAGCTGCGTTATCCCTTCACACCCACCACTGATGAACGTTGGTGTGTGCCGCCTCCGGTGGATCACGCGGTGGCAGTTTTGAATAAATCTACTGCGATTCCGGCAGAGGATACCCCGGTGTTCCCGGGAACCTACGGACAGGAGACTGGAGTCTCTTGCCCGTCATACTTACTTGGTTACCGGTTCCATGCTAAAAGCTATTTTTGCTTCCCTTATGGCGGCTCAGGCTGTCGCGGATTGGACGCAAGTACTCAGGCGCGTCCTGGTGGCTGATTCTGCCCCGCCGACGACTTTGGCAATGGTGGATCAGATCCATCAGGGGGTCATGTATTTGTGTGATGCGGAATTGGATGTAATTCCTTTGGCTGCACGTGTGCACAGCGTGGCGGTGTTGACACGCCGTTTGATTTGGCTAAGATGTTGGTCTGTGGACCAATCGTCTCGCAAGACTTTGGCTAATTTGCCCTATTCGGGATCTCGTCTTTTTGGCGACTCACTGGATACGCTGATTAAGGGGATCTCTGGGGGTAAGAGCACGCTCTTGCCCCAATCTCACAAGGCTAAGGGCGCTCAAGGTAAGAAGCACGCTTTGTTTAGGCCCCCTCAGGGGTCCTTTCGTGCCTTTCGGTCGCACTATAAAGGCAAACCCTTCAAGGGTCAAGGCTCCCAAAATAAACCGTGGGCAGGTAAGCAGAAGTCCGGCCAGTCCGGATCCGCTACCCATAACAACCCAGCCTGAAGGGACGCCCTCACCCAGTTCTGGGGTGGGGGGATGTTTGCTCGGTTTTCTTCAACCCTGGCTGGCCCGCGTTCGGGACAGGTGGGTTCAGGAGATCGTTCGATCCGGGTACAAGATCGAGTTCCTGTCTCGGCCGGCGAACAGGTTTTTTCCCTCAAACCTTCAACTGTCTCCGGAGCGTTTGTGGGATCTGCACCTGGCGGTGCAGGACCTGCGGGCTCAGGGAGTGGTGGTTCCGGTGCCTCATCGGGACAGATTTCGGGGGTTTTAGTCAAATCTGTTCACTGTGCCCAGAAAGGAGGGCAAGGTACGTCCGATTCTGGACTTGAAAGCTCTGAACCGCTTTGTGCGGGTTCGCAAGTTCCGCATGGAATCCCTGCGCTCGGTGGTGGCTGCCCTGTTTCCAGGAGAATTCATAGCCTCCATCGACTTGAAGGATGCGTACCTTCACATCCCCATTTTCGAGGGTCACCAAAGGTACCTTCGTTTTGCCATTGCGGAAGATCATTATCAATTCGTGGCGTTACCCTTCGGTCTCGCTTCGGCTCCGCGGGTTTTCACCAAGGTGCTTGCACCGGTTCTGGCCTTACTGAGAACCCAGGGTATCTCAATCCTGGGGTATCTGGACGACGTTCTGGTTCGGTCTGCGACCAGTCAGGGTCTGGTTAAGGACCTGTCCGTCACGATGCAAACTCTGCAGGAGTTTGGTTGGACGATAAACTTCCCAAAATCGACGCTGTGCCCGTCGGTTCGTCTTCCCTATCTGGGTATGATTCTGGATTCGGTTCAGGCAAGAGTCTTCCTACCGGAAGACAAGCTCAAAACGCTTCAGCACGAAGTCAGGTCCCTTCGGGACATTCCGTGCTCATCCCTCCGGACGGGCATGAGGTGTTTAGGTTTGATGGTCTCGGCTTTCGAGGCGATTCCCTTCGCCCAGTTTCACACGAGGGATCTCCAGGCGGAGATCCTGTCCAGGTGGGACGGGCGACCACAATCTCTGGATCTTCAGACATCGTTGAGTCCTCGCACGAGAAGCAATCTTCTGTGGTGGCTGCAGTCCCCAGCGGTGTCGGGGAGCAAGTCTTTTCGCCCACTTTCGTGGACGGTGATCACCACGGATGCCAGCCTGTCGGGCTGGGGTGGTGTTCTGGGCGTTCTATCCGCCCAGGGAACTTGGTCGGAGGAGGAATCTTCCCTTCCGATCAACATTCTGGAATTGCGGGCAATAAATCTTTGCCTTCAACGCTGGACGGACAAGCTTCAGGGCTGTCCGGTTCGGGTTCAGACGGACAATGCCACAGCGGTGGCCTACATCAACCACCAAGGGGGCACCAGGAGTGCTCGAGCGGCTCGGGAAGTGGCCGACATTCTGTCTTGGGCCGAGACGCACGTCCCGGCGATAACGGCAGTTCACATTCCGGGGGTGGACAACTGGCAGGCGGATTATCTGAGCCGCCAGACTCTGGACCAGGGGGAATGGTCGCTCCACCCAGAGGTCTTCCAGATGTTGTGCGCGAAGTGGGGTCTTCCGGATGTGGACCTGTTCGCGTCTCGTCTGAACAACAAGGTGGGAAGGTTCGTGGCAAGGACGCGCGATCCTCGGGCAGACGCGTCAGACGCGTTAGTGGCTCAGTGGCATCAGTATCGGCTGGTGTATGCATTCCCACCAATTCAGTTGCTATCCCGGTTCCTTCCCAGGTTGTCCTCGGAACCAAAAAACGGTGATTCTAGTGGCGCCAGACTGGCCTCGCCGGTCTTGGTACGCAGACCTCGTGAATCTGGCGGTCGACGCTCCATGGCGTCTGCCTCTTCGGGAAGATCTTCTGTCTCAAGGACCGATATTCCATCCTGCTTTACAGTCGCTGGCTTTGACGGCCTGGCTGTTGAGACCGAGGTCCTGAAGGATAGGGGTCTCTCTCCGGAGGCAGAATCCAAACAAGGGAGACCGCTCTAGGTGAGGCTGGGATCAGGTGCTGGTCGGATCCGCAATCCAGGGTAGCTTCAAACAAAAGGAATGACCGCACTTCCGATAAACTTCAAAGAAAGGAGTGTCTTTATTCCACATCAATCGAGTTGGCAAATACAAATACACACTGTGAGTGCAGGACAATCGGTGGACGCGTTTCACGACTGGATATGTCGCTTATTCATCATTCATTCATGAATAAGCGACATATCCAGTCGTGAAACGCGTCCACCGATTGTCCTGCACTCACAGTGTGTATTTGTATTTGCCAACTCGATTGATGTGGAATAAAGACACTCCTTTCTTTGAAGTTTATCGGAAGTGCGGTCATTCCTTTTGTTTGAGTCTCTCTCCGGAGGTCATTCATACTTTGATCAATGCTAGAAAGGCCTCTTCGGGGAAAATATACTACCGTACTTGGAAGGCCTATTTTGCCTGGTGTGAGTCCAGGGGGTATTCCCCTCGCTCATACTCGGTTTCGAGAGTGTTGGCTTTCCTTCAAACGGGCGTGGACCAGCGTTTGGCGTTGGCCACGATTAAGGGTCAGATTTATGCTCTGGCCGTTCTTTTTCAACGCCCTGTGGCGTCTAATTCTCTGGTTGGCACCTTTGTTCAAGGGGTGCGACACCTGGTCCCTCCTAGGAGGGAGCCTTTGCCTCCATGGGACTTGAACCTTGTTCTGTCCGTGCTACAACATGCTCCTTTTGAAAAGATCGGGGAGATCTCGTTGCCTCTGTTGTCCAAAAAGGTCGCCTTTTTGGTGGCGATCACTTCGGCTCGCAGAGTTTCGGAGCTGGCAGCTTTGTCCTGCAGGTCTCCGTATCTGGTACTCCGCTTGGATAAGGTGGTCTTGTGACCTAATCCTTCTTTTCTTCCGAAAAGGATTTCTGAATTTCACCTCAATGAGGACATTGTCTTGCCTTCGCTTTGCGCGGAGCCTAAGCATCCGAAGGAGGTGGCCTTACATTCCTTGGATGTAGTTAGGGCGATCAGGGTTTACCTGAATTCGACAAAATCCTTTCGCAAGACGGATTCTCTCTTTGTCCTTCCTGAGGGACCTCGGCAGGGCATGTCGGCGTCGGCTTCTACCATCGCCAAATGGATCAAACAGACCATTGAGCAGGCATATGCTTTGAAGGGGAAGGTTCCTCCTATGCCTGTGAAGGCGCACTCTACCAGATCTCTGAGTACGTCTTGGGCCTGTCATCATCGGGCTTCTGTGGCCCAGGTGTGTAAGGCGGCGACTTGGTCGTCCGTTCACACCTTCTCGAAGTTCTACAAAGTGGATGTTCAGGCATCGGCAGATGCTTCTTTTGGCCGCAAGGTTCTTAGTGCGGCAGTACCTTAAGGTCCCTTGTTTTTGGCCCCTTGGCTGTTTGGGATGTTTTTTATCCCTGGGTTATTTGTTCTTCCTGGATTGTAGCTCCTGTTGAGCAAAGTTTTTTTTCATGCTGCCCAGCTGGTTTCCTTCCTTTGGTAAGGTTCCTTTCTCTGATGTGGAGACTGCGTTGCCTTAGGCGCAGCTGCGTTTCCCACCCCTCATGTTTGCACTGCTTTGGGACGTCCCCATTGTGACGAATATGAAGAGGCAGCGACTGTCGGAGGACGTAAGAGAAAACGGAATTTTTGTAAAATCTTACCTGTAAAATTCCTTTCTCTGAGTCCTCCGACAGTCGCCGCCCCCACCCCTCTTTTGGGGTTTGTTTTATGTACTCTACTGCTATTCTACTGAAACTGAGGTATGGAACAGGAAGCAGGAGGGTATTGACTGAGGGGACCACCCCCTGGGGGTGGGATATGTTAAAAGCTTTAATATTGACATATTCTGTTGCCTAGCTACTCCTACGGAGAAAGGTCAATTACCCCATTGTGATGAATATGAAGAGGCGGCGACTGTCGGAGGACTCAGAGAAAGGAATTTTACAGGTAAGATTTTACAAAAATTCCGTTATTATATCTTTTCAAGTGACAATACTGAAGAAATTACACCTTGCTACAAAGTAGTGAGAGTACAGCTTTTATACCAGTGTAAATTTGCTGTCCCCTCAAAATAACTCAACACACAGCCATTAATGTCTAAGCTGCTGTTAACAAAAGTGAGTACACCCCTAAGTGAAAATGTCCAAGGTGTCAATATTTTGTGTGGCCACCATCATTTTCCAGCACTGCCTTAACCCTCTTGGGCATGGAGTTCACCAGGGCTTCACAGGTTGCCACTTGAGTCCTCTTCCACTCCTCCATGAACACATCATGGAGCTGGTGGATGTTAGAGACCTTACGCTCCTCCACCT
Source organism: Pelophylax lessonae (assembly GCF_965119305.1). Classification (NCBI taxonomy): domain Eukaryota; kingdom Metazoa; phylum Chordata; class Amphibia; order Anura; family Ranidae; genus Pelophylax; species Pelophylax lessonae. The sequence goes on along the minus strand of NC_138777.1, from coordinate 98,802,501 downwards.
TCCGTTTGAGGATGCTTTACAGATGCTCAATAGGGTTTAGCTCTGTAGACATGTTTGGCCAGTCCATCACCTTTACCCTCAGCTTCTTTAGCAAGGCAGTGTTGGAATAATGCCCTGCGGCCCAGTCTCCGAAGGGAGGAGATCCTGCTCTGCTTCAGTATGTCACAGTACATGTTGGCATTCATGGTTCCCTCAATGAACTGTAGTTCCCCAGTGCCGGCAGCTCTCATGCAGCCTCAGACCATGACACTCCCACCACCATGCTTTACTGTAGGCAAGACACACTTGTCTTTCTACTCCTCACCTGTTTTCCGCCACACACACTTGACACATCTGAACCAAATAAGTTTATCTTGGTTTCATCAGACCACAGGACATGGTTCCAGGATTCCATGTCTTTTGTCTGCTTGTCTTCAGCAACCTGTTTGCGGGCTTTGTTGTGCATCATCTTTAGAAGAGGCTTCCTTCTGGGACGACAGCCATGCAGACCAATTTGATGCAGGGTGCGGTGTACGGTCTGAGCACCGACAGGATGACCCCCCACCCCTTCAACCTCTGCAGCAATGCTGGCAGCACTCATATGTCTATTTCTTAAAGACAACCTCTGGATATGACTCTGAACACGTGCACTCAACTTTTTTAGTCGACCATGGCCTGGCCTGTTCTGAGTGGAACTTGTCCTGTTAAACCACTGTATGGTCTTGGCCACTGTGCTGCAGCTCATTTTCAGGGTCCTGGAAATCTTAAAGCCTAAGCCATCTTTATGTAGAGCAAAAATTATTTTTTACAGATCCTCAGAGAGTTCTTTGCCATATTGAACTTCCAGTGACCAGTATGAGAGAGTGAGAGCGATAACACCAAATTTAACACACCTGCTCCCTATTCACATTTGAGACCTTGTAACACTAACGAGTCACATGACACCAGGGAAGGAAAATGGCTAATTGGGCCGAATTTGGAAATTTTCACTTAGGGATGTACTCACTTTTGTTGCTAGCATTTTAGACATTAATGGCTGTGTTGAGTTATTTTGAGGGTACAGCAAATTTACACTGTTATACAAGCTGTACACTCACTACTTTACATTGTAGCAAAGTGTAATTTCTTCAGTGTTGTCACATAAAAAGATATACTAAAATATTTACAGAAATGTGAGGGGTGTACTCACTTTTGTGAGATACTGTATATATGCATACATTGAGATAATTTACAGCCCTGGGATTATGGATTCATTCACCTAAAATGTGTAGAGTTATGTGTGGCCGTGTCTAATGATAACGTTTACAAACAAAAAATCTGGTACCTACATCTCGATCAGAAATACATAGAAAAATTGGTGCGTGGTCCATGAACTGCCCCACTCCCTGCAGTCCCAAGAGGGGATGCCAAGTAAGGTAGGCAGCTACAGAGACCACTGGAGGACTATTGGGACTTTTTATGGCACCATATCACATATTGTTAGGACAGTATAGGTAAAAAATCTCAAAGTTTATTCAACCACTTCCCGCCCGCCCTATAGGCAATTGACGGCGGGAAAGTGGTTGCATTATCCTGACCAGACGTCACATGACGGGCGCGCAGAGCGGCGATTGATGATGCGGCGTGTCACTCTGACACCACATCTCCAATCTCGGTAAAGAGCCTACATCAGTAGGCTCTTTACCATGTGACCAGCTGTGACCAATCACAGCTGGTCACATAGTACACAGGAAGAGCCGTTGATCGGCTTTCCTTAGTTCATGCCTGACAGGCATGAGTAAAGAAGAGACGATCTGCTGCTCTCCTGACGGGGGGGGGGGGGGGGTCTGCACTGGTAATCAGATCATTGATTACCAGTGCAGACCCTCGGGGGGGGGGTGCCACTAGAACCACCAGGGATGCCCACCCATGACCCCAGGGATGCCCACCATGGCCACCAGTGATGGCAATCAGGGAGCCCGCCAGAGCCCTCCCCAATAGTGCTGCCTGCCAGTGCCCTCCCCATCAGTGCTGCCCACCAGTGCCCATCATTACCATCTATCAGTGCTGCCCACCAGTGCCCATTATTGCCCACCAGTGCCACCTATCAGTGCCGCCTATCAGTTCCACCTATCAGTGCCCACCAATGCCATCTATCAGTGCCCACCAATGCTGCATATCAGTGCTACCTATCAGTGCCACATATCAGTGCTGCCTATCAGTGCCACATATTAGTGCCACCCCATCAGTGCCTGTCAGTGCAGCCTCATCAGTGCAGGAAAAAACGTATCTATTTACAAAATTGTATAACATAAACAAAAAAATGTTTTCTCTTACGTCCTCCGACAGTCGCCGCCTCTTCATATTCGTCACTAATGGGGTTATTGACCTTTGCTCCGTAGGAGTAGCTAGGCAACAGAATATATTAATATCAAAGCTTTTAGCATATCCCACCCCCAGGGGGTGGTCCCCTCAGTCCATACCTCCCTGCTTCCTGCATTTCCAACTCAGTTTCTAATGCCTAGCTCAGGAGTATGCAGGCTGTTCCTGTGCTGGGGCTCTCAGTCTCAGCTTCTTTTCTCTTTTTGATTTTATTTGAAGTTTTTTCTCTTTCTTTTACTTGGCTGTTTATTTTCAGCGTTAGTTAGTTTCTTCTGATGAAGATGATCGTGCGGAGCTGGGCCTCAGTCTGGCCACCCTGGTTCCCAGGGCTCAGGGCCAGGGGCTTCCCAGCCTGCCATCGAGCGTTCAGCTTAGGTTTTGCCCTGGCACATTGAACGACCCATCCCTGTTCGCTGCAGGGATGCTATCGGTGAGGTGGCTCAGACAAAAAGGAATGACCGCACTTCTGATGAATTTTCAAGGAAAGGAGTATCTTTATTCCACATCAATCAAATGGCAGGTACAGGTACACACTGTGATTGCAGGACAATCGGTGGACGCGTTTCACGACTGGATATGTTGCTTATTCATCACCAAATTCATTCTGGATGTGCACCGGCCATATATACTCCCCATACATGCAGCTGGCAACAATTAGAGTCATCAAACTAGTTGTTCCTCCCATCGGTCAGCTGTTGGGAATCCATGGCCGGATTGCACAGGCAGAATGACCCCAGCAAATACAAACTTGAACACACTTGTGCAAAAAACATTTTACATTTTCATATGTATATAAGTAAAATAAGTATTCTAGTGATAGAGTGTTGAAGTGAAAAACAATCAAGAATGAAAAACAATCCAAAATGGACAACATATTCAATATTAGTGATGCATTTTATCATATATCATGTCTGATATATGTATGTCTAATATAGATAAAAAGAATATGTGTGGAAAGCTTTGTGAAAGTGACTTTGAAATGGAAATAGTGATTATTATCATAAAAAGATAAAAAGTGTATATTGTTGAAATAATTTTTTGTTATATGTAAAGTGTCACAAAAAATTTCTTGATTTCTAAAAAAATCAATTTGACCGATATTTAAAAAAATATGTAAATGAATGAATAAAGTGTATTTCAGAAAGGGAGTGACATGAAAGCAACTCCTATCTGTATTTTCTGCCCAACAATCATATGTGAAACAATATAATGATGTGGAAAATGAAAAAAAAAGAGGAAAAATTTGTTTCTGCGTAAATTGCCATGTGTATGTCTCAAAAGTACATTTTCCATGAAGCACATATGGGTGAAAAACACTAATAAAAATATCGATAAAAATACATGAGAAAAAAATCTCTCGTATATGTGGTCCATGCATATTTGAGAAGCAAAATAATGATCTCGGTATGTGAACAGACACGCATAGTTCACGATATCCAATGTGATATGTGTAAAAGATATATGGTGCATAATGATAAAGCCAGTGTTCCTCTGAGTAACAATATGTATCAATTTAAATGTTACATTAATATATCATGACAACACATTGCTATATTAGGAACAATACAAACACTGGTATGCACTTGCTTTCTCATGGACTGAAATTTCCTATATAGTGTTTAAAACCAAATTCTCTCTCTGTATAAAAACCTCCAAAGAAGGTTTTCAAAAAAGAAAGAAAAATTCTTTGGGAAGAAAAAAGAAGAAATACAAAACAAAAACAAGAATGGGTACAGTTTACTATATATCTATTGGCTGAATCTATCTAAACATGGTTTTCCATTTGTGTTGGAATAGTCAACCATTATTGTAGAAAACCCGATATGTTAAAATCGGCCAGTGTATGGGCAAGTGTGGGAATTAGTCTCATCTAACTCAATCTGAGCCAAAAATAGATAAATGTTATATCTCCGCTATGGATGCTGACATAACCCACAAATCCCAAAAGCAGGGGAAAGAAAGTTTGGAAACGAACTCACTCACTGGACGCCATTGCGGTTTCGCACCGCGGTTCCGTTGCGTCATGCTTGCGACACTCCCTGTCCTCAGTGCAGCGGTTTGGTCGCTGGAGCAGGCTCCCCACGCCATCCGGACTGGTAAGTGTAACTCTATGTGGGGACCTGTCTATTTGGGTGTCAGTCTGGGACTGTGTGACCCTGCATGTCTGTGTGGCTGCTGTGTTCCCTGTCAGTTCCTGTGTGAACTTGCTGCCTGTGTGTGGGCTGTGAAGGGGGGGGCTCTCCCGCTCTGCTGGGTGTCACTGTGAAGCAGTCAGATTTAAGGCATGCTGTGCGGCGATCGCTGCGGCGATCCGCCATTTTTTTGGGGAAAAATCATGGTGGCAGGTCCTGTGAGGTACTGCACAGCGTTTTTGGCGCCAAACGCCGCCATTTTGAGCGGCGATCGATCAGGCCACATGTCGGCGCCATGTTCTATTTGCCCAGGGATTCCTCAGCCGAGCGGCCATGTTTGTGTAGCCTTGCATAGGCTTCATAGGGGCGGTCAGTCTTGCATCACTTCCTTTTGCTCTGGGACAGCGATCGGTGCAGCAGCCTGTGTGTTCTCTCCAGGTTTTTATATTTCCTTTTTTCCTGTATTCCTTGCCCAGTTTCTTGTCCCTGTGGGGGTCGGTGTATTCAGTGGGTGCGGTGGGCTACGCTCGCCGCGATCTTAAAGGGGCAGTACCCTTTATTACTTATTTTGCTGGGGCATGGATTCTCAGGATTGCAAGTTTCCTCCCACCTTGGTGGGGGGCCAAGGGGCTGCTGCTTCCCCCGAGGGGGCTGATCTGGCCACTATTGTGGCAAACTTAGCTGCTCAAGTGCAGATGCTGGTGGCTGATCGATCCACAAAACGGCCCAGGGTGTCTATTTCCTCTGATTCAGAGGGCGATGGGGCTGCTATGGCTGGAGTGCCCTTCTCAGGGTCTCACTAATCCCTAGACATTGTGGGGTCTGACGGGGAGGCTGAGGTGGAAGGGGTTGATAATTCTCCCCCTGGCTCGTCTGAAGAGCTTGCACTCATGGATGAGTTGGTTGCTTCTATCAAACAAACGCTGCATTTGCGGGATGAACCATGTCCTCCTGCTTTGATGTCCTCTTATGGGACGCAAAGGAAACGCAAAACATTGCAGGATTTTCCTTGCTCTACGGAATTTCAGCGCGCGGTTGATGAGCAATGGCGCAATTTAAAGAAGCCTTTTGCTGTGCCGAGTAGGTTCAAGCTGCGTTATCCCTTTACACCAGCTACTGATGAGCGTTGGTGTGTGCCGCCTCAGGTGGATCACGCAGTGGCGATTTTGAATAAATCAACTGCGATCCCTGCTGAGGATACCCCGGTGTTCCGGAACCCGACGGACAGGAGGTTGGAATCTCTGGCCCGTCATGCTTATACGGTTGCTGGCTCTATGCTGAAGCCTATTTTTGCTTCCATTATGGCAGCCCAGGCTATTGCGGATTGGACGTAGGTGCTCAGGCGCACTCTGGTGGCTGACTCTGCCCCGCCGACAACTTTGGCTATGGTGGATCAAATTCATCAGGGTGTCATGTATTTGTGTGATGCGGACTTGGATTTAGTCCCTTTTGGCTGCGCGTCTTTCTAGTGTGGCGGTCTTGAACCGTCGCCTGATATGGCTGAAATGTTGGTCTATTGACCAATCTTCCCGCAAGACTTTAGCTAATTTGCCCTACGCGGGATCTCGCCTTTTTGGCGAATCTTTGGATACTCTGATAAAGGGTATTTCTGGGGGTAAAAGCACTCTTTTGCCCCAATCTCACAAGAATAAGTTTGTTCGTGGTAAGAAGAATGCCTCGTTTTGGCCCTCTCAGGGGTCCTTTCGTGCCTTTCGGTCGTACTATAAGGACAAGCCCTTCAAAGGTCAAGGCTCCCAGAAGAAACCGTGGACGGATAAGCAGAAGTCCGGCCAGTCCGGTTCCGCTGCCCATAACAATGCGGCCTGAAGGGGTGCCCTCACCCTTTTCTGGGGTGGGGGGACGTTTGCTCGGTTTTATTCAACCCTGGCTGGACCGCGTTCGGGACAGGTGGGTTCAGGAAATCGTTCGATCTGGATACAAGATCGAGTTTCTCTCTCGGCCGGCGGGCAGATTTTTCCCCTCAAACCTTCAGCTGACTCCGGAGCGCTTGCAGGATCTGCACCTGTCGGTGCGGGACCTGCGGGCCCAGGGAGTGGTGGTTCCGGTGCCTCATCGGGACAGATTTCGGGGGTTCTATTCCAATCTGTTCACTGTGCCCAGAAAGGAGGGCAAGGTGCGTCCGATTCTGGACTTGAAAGCTCTGAACCGCTTTGTGGGTGTTCGCAAGTTCCGCATGGAATCCCTGCGATCGGTGGTGGCTGCCCTGGTTCCGGGGGAATTCATGGTCTCCATCGACTTGAAGGATGCGTATCTTCACATCCCCATTTTCGAGAGTCACCAGAGGTACCTTCGTTTTGCCATTGCGGAGGATCATTACCAATTTGTGGCGTTACCCTTTGGTCTCGCTTCGGCTCCGCAGGTTTTCACCAAGGTGCTTGCGCCGGTTCTGGCCTTATTGAGGGCCCAGGGCATTTCTGTCCTGGGGTATTCTGATTCGGTCCGCGACCAGTCAGGGCCTGGTGAACGACCTGTCCATCACGATGCAGACTCTGCAGGAATTCGGCTGGACGATAAATTTTCCAAAGTCAACGTTGTGTCCGTCGGTTCGTCTTCCCTACCTGGGGATGATTCTGGACTCGGTTCAAGCGAAGGTCTTCCTGCCGGAAGACAAGCTTTGGACACTTCAGTGCGAGATCAGGTCCCTCAGGGACAATCAGTGCTCGTCCCTCCGGACGTGTATGAGGTGTCTGGGATTGATGGTTTCAGCCTTCGAGGCGATTCCCTTCGCCCAGTTTCACACACGGGAGCTTCAGGCGGAGGTCCTGGCCAAGTGGGACGGGCGTCCGCCATCTCTGGATCTGCGGCTGTCGTTGAGCCATCTCACCCGAAGGGGTCTTTTGTGGTGGCTCCAGTCCCTGGCGGTGTCGGGGGGCAAGTCCTTTCGTCCTTTGTCGTGGACGGTGATCACCACGGATGCCAGCCTGTCGGACTGGGGTGGTGTTCTGGGCGTTCTGTCCGCCCAGGGAACTTGGTCGGAGGAGGAATCCTCCCTTCCGATCAACATTCTGGAATTGCGAGCGATAAAACTCTGTCTTCTGCGTTGGACGGACAGGCTTCAGGGCCATCCAGTTCGGGTACAGACGGACAATGCCACAGCGGTGGCCTACATCAACCACCAAGGGGGCACCAGGAGTGCCCGGGCGGCTCGGGAAGTAGCTGACATTCTGTCTTGGGCCGAGACGCACGTCCCGGCGATATCTGCAGTTCACATTCCGGGAGTGGAGAACTGGCAGGCGGATTATCTGAGCCGCCAGACCATGGACCAGGGAGTATGGTCCCTTCACCCGGATGTCTTCCAGATGTTGTGCGCGAAGTGGGGGTCCCCAGATGTGGACCTGTTCGCGTCTCGTCTAAACAACAAGGTGGAAAGGTTCGTGGCAAGGACGCGCGATCCTCGGGAAGACGCCTCAGACGCGTTAGTGGCGCCCTGGCATCAGTATCGTCTGATGTATGCCTTTCCACCAATTCAGCTGCTGTCCAGGCTCCTTTGCAGGTTGGCCTCGGAACCGCACACGGTGATCCTGGTGGCTCCGGACTGGCCTCGCCGGTCTTGGTACGCAGATCTCGTGAATCTGGCGGTCGACGCTCCGTGGCGTCTGCCACTTCGAGAAGATCTCCTGTCTCAAGGACCTATATTTTATCCTGCTTTACAGTCGCTGGCTTTAACGGCCTGGCTGTTGAAAGCCAGGTCCTGAAGGATAGGGGTCTTTCCCCTGAGGTCATTCCCACTTTGATCAAGGCTAGGAAGGCCTCTTCAGTGAAGATTTACTACCGAACTTGGAAGGCTTACTTTGCCTGGTGTGAGTCCAGGGGAAGTATTCCCCTCGCTCGTACTCGGTGTCGAGAGTGTTGGCTTTCCTTCAAACGGGCGTGGACCAGCATTTGGCGTTGGCCACGATTAAGGGTCAGATTTCTGCGCTGGCCATTCTCTTTCAACGCCCTGTGGCGTCTAACTCTTTGGTTAGCACCTTTGTTCAAGGGGTGCGCCATTTGGTCCCTCCTAGGAGGGAGCCTTTGCCTCCATGGGATTTGAACCTTGTTCTGTCCGTGTTGCAACATGCTCCTTTTGAAAATATCAGGGAAATCTCGTTGTCTCTGTTGTCCAAGAAGGTTGCCTTCTTGGTGGCGATCACTTCGGCTCGCAGGGTGTCGGAGCTGGCGGCCTTGTCCTGCAAATCTCCGTATTTGGTGATTCACCTGGATAAGGTGGTCTTGCGACCTAACCCGTCTTTTCTTCCGAAGAGGATCTCGGAATTTCACCTCAATGAGGATATTGTTCTGCCTTCGCTTTGCGCGAAGCCTAAGCATCCGAAGGAGGTGGCTTTGCATTCCTTGGATGTTGTTAGGGCGATCAGGGTTTACCTGTCATCGACTAAATCCTTTCGCAAGTCGGATTCCCTCTTTGTCCTTCCTGAGGGACCTCGGAAGGGCATGGCGGCGTCGGCTGCGACCATCGCCAAATGGATGAGACAGACGATTGTGCAAGCCTATGCTTTGAAGGGGAAGGTTCCTCCTTTTCCTGTGAAGGCGCACTCTACCAGGTCTCTGAGTACGTCTTGGGCCTATCGTCATCAGGCTTCTGTGGCCCAGGTGTGTAGGGCGGCGACTTGGTCGTCCGTTCACACCTTCTCCAAATTTTACAAAGTGGATGTTCAGGCATCGGCAGATGCTTCCTTTGGCCGTAAAGTTCTTAGTGCGGCGGTGCCTTAGGGTCCCTTGTTTGGGCCCTTGGCTGTTGGGGTGTTTTTACCCCTAGGTTACTTGTTCTTTCCTGGGTTGTTGCTCCTGTTGAGCACGTTTTTCCTGTTGCCCAGTTGGTTCTCTTACTTTGGTAAGGTTCCTTTCTCTGATGTGGGTACTTTGTTGCTTTTTTCCCACCCCTCATGTCTACACTGCTATGGGACGTCCCCATTAGTGACGAATATGAAGAGGCGGCGACTGTCGGAGGACGTAAGAGAAAACTGAATTTTTGTAAAATCTTACCTGTAAAATTCCTTTCTCTGAGTCCTCCGACAGTCGCCGCCCCCGCCCCTCTTTTGGGGTTTGTTTATGTACTCTACTGCTATGCTACTGAAGCTGATTTGGAAATGCAGGAAGCAGGGAGGTATGGACTGAGGGGACCACCCCCTGGGGGTGGGATATGCTAAAAGCTTTGATATTAATATATTCTGTTGCCTAGCTACTCCTACGGAGCAAAGGTCAATAACCCCATTAGTGACGAATATGAAGAGGCGGCGACTGTCGGAGGACTCAGAGAAAGGAATTTTACAGGTAAGATTTTACAAAAATTCCTTTTTTTTTTTCAAAAACTTTTCGGTCATTTTTTTATTTGTTTAGCAAAAAAGATAAAACCTTGCAGTGATCAAATACCACCAAAAGAAAGCTCTATTTGTGGGGGAAAAATGACATAAATTTGGTTTAGGTACAGTGTTGCATGACCGCGCAATTGTCATTCAAAACGCAACAGCGCTAAAAGCTGAAAATTGGCCTGGGCAGGAAGGGGGTGAAAGTGCCCGGTATTGAAGTGGTTAATAGTCCGCCAAAACCTAAAATGTTGTACTTTTAGTGGTGCTTGGTCTAATCAGACAGAGGTTTGCTAATAGATGTTCTCAGCCTGATTAACTGGAAAAGGTAATGATAACATCACCCATTGCCAAAGCTCTAATTAGGACGAGCCACTCAGTATCCCTGCCAACCAACCAGCATGTCACATCCCTGTGGATCCCCTCCTAGGCTCTGCCACATCTACAGGAGCCCCGGGGATGCACTGCTCCTAGACTATGTCACATCTAAAGAAGCCTAGGGATGCGCTGGTTCTAGACCCTGTCACATCTAAAGGGATGTCCCACTGAGAGGTTTTTCTCACCATCTGACCCCCCCCCCCCCCACGGATCCTCAGGCCTGTCACATCTAAAGGTGATCCAGGGATGTGTCGCTCCTAGACTATGTCATAACTAAAGGAGTCCTGGGGGTGTGCTCCTCCTAGGCTCTGTCACATCTAAAGGAGCCCCGGAGATGCGCTGCTATCTGTGTGTCTATGTCCTCACCATCTGACCATACTTGCCAACTGTCCCTTTTTTCCTGGGACAGTCCCTGCTAATAGGAGCCTGTCCCAGGTAATTTATATTGTCCCTGGAAGCGCCTGTTAATCGGGCTGCCCATAAATGTTACGCAGAGGTAGTGTAGCTGAATGAGATAAATATTCCAACTCCGCTACTGTGGCCTTAAATTTGAAATTCCCTTTTTAATTTCCTGTAATTCTCTCTATATTGAGTAGACTCTATAATCTGATAAGTAGGCGAGATTAATTATGGAGTGGGCGGAGCTTCAGGGAAGTGGGTGTGGTAAGTAATTGATAGCTGTGCTGTAAATTGTCCCTGGAAATTAATTTTAAATGTTGGCAACTATGTCTGACCCCCCCACAAATGAATCAGGTCCTTGGATCTGTCACATCCAAATGAGCCCCGGCGATGCGTCGCTCAGATTGCACAAGCGACAACTCAATGACTCCCACAGCGCATGCGGGATCTCTGGCTGCAGCGCCATACAACGGGAGGAAAAGAAGCAGCTGTTTCAAAAGGCATCAGGGACAAATCCGGGAAGTCTGAACCTGTATGGAGGCAGTAAGTAGCCCCAGTAATCACAGAAGTGAGATATCAATTCTTCTATTGAACACTTTCCTCTGCTTGGCCATTACCAAATAATCCTTCACTGCTATTCTCCACATATACTTATTGTATTTATTCTTGGGGCAATCTATGGAGGCCTGTGTGCCATCTAGTGGCCAAATAGAGGTGGTGAAAAAGTTTACTGCCTATGTACTATTGTTGCACCCTAATAGAAATAGGTGCTAAGTCTATTAGCCACTTAAAGCGGAGTTCCAGTCTTTTTTGTGTTTATAAAATTTAGCAGCTAGAAGAAGTGTATCTCACCTGTCCCAGGATCCAGCCATGTGGTCACCCCAGTGTTAATTTGGTCTACTAAAACCGACTAAAACGTTTTCGTCGACTAAATGAACACAATTTTAGTCGACTAAAATATGACTAAAACTAAAACAATTCAAATGACTAAAATACGACTAAAACTAAAATGGCATTTTAGTCATAAGACTACAACTAAAACTAAATTTAAATTGAAATTTGCTGCCAAAATTAACACTGGTGTAGTGCTGTGCTAGTGCATGCTCAAAGCTTAATACCATAAATACTAACATATTGGATTTTTCACTCCAGGACCAGCGGTAGTATATAATGAGTTTGGAAATTGTAGAGAAATGCTTAAATAATGCATTACAAATTACAATTGAACTACACCCATTCGATTATAGATGACTAAAATTAGTTTTAGTCGACTAAAATGTACTGGAGTTTTAGTCGACTAAAATGTACTGGAGTTTTAGTCGACTAAATACGACTAAAACTAAAACACTTGCAGAAGACTAAAATGGAACTAAAACTAAAATGCCATATTAGTCCTAAGACTAAAACTAAATTGAAATTTGCTGCCAAAATTAACACTGGGTCACCCGAACCATCGCTTCTTTCCCTCTCCCCTTCCCAGCGCTGGCATTACAACTGTGGGCACCCGGCTGAGATAGCTTGGAAGTGGGTACCTGTCAAAACTAGGTACCTGCTCCCCCCAAAAAAAAAGTTACATGCCAAATGTAGCATTGGAGAGGCATGCTGAGAGCGGAACTTCCTCTTTTGGGTGAAGCTCTGCTTTAAAGACCAGGCCTTTTTCTGACATTTCTTGTTTACAAGTAAAAATCTGTATTTTTTGCTAGAAAATATACTATAACATTTTTTTGCTTAAAAAAAAAAGAAGATCCTAGAGAATAAAGAGGTGCTCGTTGCAATTTTTTATTTCACACTGTATTTGTCTCACAGTCTTTCAAACGCAATTTCAAAAAAAAAAAAATACACGTTAACCACTTGCCGACTGCCTAACGCCGATCTACGTCGGCAGTCAGCCCCTCACAGGCAAAGCGACATAGGTCTACGTCGCTAGCCTGTGAGGGTCTAGGGAGCGAGCGCGCGCCGCCGGAGGCGCGCTCCCGCGCGGTCACGCACCCCCCCGCGCGTGTGACCGGCGGACCCGATGTCCACCGGTCACTCGGCGATCGGCGGGGGAGAGGGAGAAAGTCAGGCGGCTTGTGTAAACAAGCTGCCTGTCATTCTCCCCTGTGTATGAAGGATGATCATACGGTTCTACTATGTAGAACCGTTGATCACTGTTCATACATCTGAAGCCACAGCCAATCACAGTAGAAAGCACGCCCCTAGGGACACACATAGCCCCTCCCTTTCAAAAAAGTTAACCCCTTCACTGCCAGTGTATTTTTACAGTAACAGTGCATATGTATAGCACTGATTACTGTAGAAATGTCACTGGTAACCCCAAAAGTGTCAAAAATGTCAGTCAAGGGTCCGATCTGTCCGCCGCAATGTCGCAGTACCGCAAAAAAAATCGTAGATCGCCGCCATTACGCGTTAAAAAAAATGACAAAAATCTTTCCCTTTGTTAGTAAACGCAATAACTTTTGCGCAAACCAAACAAAATACGCTTTTTGCGATTTTTTTTTTTTTTTACCAAACATAGGTAGCATAAAACAAATTGGCCGAAAATGTTAAAAAATTTTGATTTTTACATTTTTTTGGGGGAATTTAATTTAAAAAAATGTGAAAAATATTGCTATTTTTGCAAAATTTACGCTCTTTTTTTGTTTATAGCGCATGATCAAAAAATCGCACAGGTGATCAAATACCACCAAAAGAAAGCTCTGTTTGTGGGAAAAAAAGGACGCCAAATTCGTTTAGATACAGCGTCGCACGACCGTGCAATTGGCCGTTAAATTTACACAGTGCCGAATCGCAAAATACCCCCTGGTCAGGAAGGGGGTAAAATCTTCCGGGGCTTAAGTGGTTAATGAATTAAAAACAAATACTATAATTACCCCATTTTTTGTGTATATTGGGAAAGATGAAGTTACCCCGAGTAAATTGATACCCTACATGTCATGCTTTAAAATTGCGCGCGCTCATGGAATGGCGCCAAACTACGGTACTTAAAAAAACTCCATAGGTGACTCTTTAAAAATTTTTTACAGGTTACCAGTTTAGAGTTACAGAGGAGGTGTTGCACTAGAATTCTCACTCTCGCTTTAAAGATCGCAGTGATACCTCACATGAAATACTCAGAGCAGCCCGTCTGGCACCAACAATCATGCCACATTTAAAGCGGAGTTCCAGCCATTTACTCACCTGTCCAACGGTCCAGCGATGCGGCCGCCGGAAGCCTCGATCCTCTCCCTCGGCGCCGGCATCACTGCTGTGGGCACCCGGCTGTTACAGTTTGCGGCTTCACAGCCGGGTACCCACTGCGCATGCGCGAGTCGCGCTGCGCGCCGTGATTGGCCGGCAATCTTCTGGGACCTCTGACGTGTCCCAGAAGATTGCAGGGAGGGAGGGGGAGAGGAGAACTTCCGCTCAGGGCGCCGCGGCGCTCCGAGCGGAAGTGGGAGCGGGTACCTGTCAAAACTAGGTACCCGCTCCCCCCCCCCCCAAAAAATGACATGCCAAATGTGGCATGTCGGGGGGTCAGGACTCCCTAAAGCGGAAGTTCCACTTTTGGGTGGAACTCCGCTTTAAAGTAATTTAAATACCCTTTATTCCCCATTCTGATGCTTTGTTTGAATTTCAGCAAGTCGTCTTCACCACATCTTAATGCCTAAATGCATTAAGTTGCTGCAATGTGATTGGCTGATTAGCAATTTGTGTTACCAAGCAATTGAACAGGTGCACCTAATATAGTGGCCGGTGAGTGTATATCTAACCTTCTAGGAATGTTGGTGTAAATAACACGTGCCGGGCCCCAGTATATGAAGGATCAAATGGCGTATGTTCTATTCCCCATTTTAAGATATATAATCAGAATTCATCCCCAAAGCATTACATGCTGTCAATGAAGAAACCAGGTGATCCTTCCAAAGATCTATGCATCATAGCTGCAGTCCCCAACCTTTTTGGCACCAGGGACTGGTTTCACAGCAGCCAATTTTCCCATAGACCGAGGAGGGGTTTGCGGGAGGGGCTATTCACTGAGTCTTTCGTCAGCCCCCTTTACATCACAGCCCCCCTTTACATTACAGTGTCCCTTCACAGTGCAGTCCCCTTTACATCACAGTGCCCCTTTACATTAATGTAACTGGGACTGCTCTGTAAATGGGCACTGTAATGTAAAGTGGGGCTGTGATGTAGAGGGGGCACTGTATTGTAAAGGGGGGCTGTGATGTAGAGGGGGCACTGTAATGTAAAGGGGGGCTGTGATGTAGAGGGGGCACTGTAATGTAAAGGGGACTGCTCTGTAAAGGGAGCACTGTAATGTTAAGGGGGCTGTGATGCAGAGGGAGCACTGTAATGTAAGGTGGGGCTGTGATGTAAAGGGGGCACTGTAATGTACAGTGGGGCTGTGATGTAAAGGGGCCACTATAATGTAAAGGGGGACTGTGATGTAGAGGGGGCGCTGTAATGTAAAGTGGGGCTGTGATGTAAAGGGGCACTGTAATGTAAAGTGGGGCTGTGATGTAAAGGGGGCACTGTAATGTAAAGTGGGGATGTGATGTAAAGGGAACTGTACTATAAAAGGGACACTGTAATGATTATAGTCCCCCTTATATTACAGTGCCACTAGCAACCCTGCACAGGACTCCTACCTTTTGGCAGAGCAGAGGCTGTGATTAGTCCATGTGTCCTCTCCTGGCTCCCCCACCCACCCAAAGATGTCATCCTATCAGTAGGGCAGGGGGCGGGCCCTACTCCTGCCCCCTGCCCTGCTGATTGGATGACATCATCGGCCGGGTGGGCGGAGATGCTGGGAGAGGATATGCAGGCATGGTCACACATCAGGAGATGAGCGGCGACCGCGGTCCGCACAGGTCTATCGCAGTCACTACTCATCTACTGCTGTGCAGCCCGGTCATCAACAGGCTGTGAACCATCACAAGTCCGTGGCCCGGGGTTGGGGACCCCTGCACTATAGGACCAAGACAGAACTGCAGTGCCATTTACAGAGAACTTCTAGAACAGGAGCTTCAACCATGTATCATGTTCTATACACACATGAGCATAGCCAGTCCCACCTCAGGCATATGAACTAGAAATCCCATCAAAGGGAATAGTGGTATCCTCAAAGTCCGTGCGTACTTCAAACCAGGGGAGCCCAGGAATGGCGGCAGGAGGGAAAGAGGTGTTCAGGTGGCTGTAGAGTCACTCAGATTATTTTTACTTTATAGAGCATTGGCGGCACCATAAAATTATACCAGGATCATGGCTGCAGCCCGAGGACATGCAGGTACATCCTAGGGTCTGGAAATGGTTAAAGCCCCTAAAGTCTAATCTGAATGGAGACACAGAACAGCGGCTCGGGTGTCCCCATAGCAAGCTGCTTACTGTGGGGGCACTCGGCAGGAGGGAGGGAGAGGCCAGGGGAGCCGAAGAGGGACCCAAGAAAAGGAGGATCTGGGCTGCTCTGTGCAAAACCAACTACACAGAGCAGGTAAGTATAACATGTTATTGGTATTTTTAAATGAAAAAACTGAGTCTTTATTATCACTTTAAATAATTTTATTTTGGTAATAGGACAAATAAATCCACTGACAAGCGTTATAAAGATATAGATTTTTATTATTTCCTGAAATGAAAAAAACCAACAAGATCCCATAATAAAAATCACAAAGCAGTGTTATTTCCGCACATTTTCCTGTTTCCGCACTTAAAGTTGCATATCCTCATTCTTCCAGCAGTGGCAGTGAGCTGTCCTTACATTATACTGAAGGGGTGTCACATGAGCACCGTCCGGTGCTGGAATACTAAAGAAGGGCTTATTCACATCATGTCCATTGAGCTGCATTTTGCTGCACACCTCCACACATGTATAGTATGAGCAGAGCCGGTCCGGGGGGGGGGAGGAACAGGGTGCCGTGGGCGGTAACATTTAATTTCTGTTACCGCCCACGGCTGTTCTGTCAGCGTAGTGGAGAAAACTCCCCCCCCCGAAAGGCGCTCTGTAGTCCCGGCCGTATCGTCATTCACTGAGAAGCCGGGTTAATGTATTGCCGCTGGTCACTGCAGCACTTTGTGCTGCATTAGTGGCACCAGTGTCAGTATTAACCGCTTCCAGACCGCCCGCTGCAGTTATACAGTGGCAGGGCGACCCTCCTGCGCGAACCGACGTAGGTATATGTCAGTCGCACACCTGCGGCTAGGGGGCGAGCGCGCTCCCAGCCCCGCTCATCAGCGGGACACCGATGCACAGGGCCGGTGACTCCGATTGCTGCCTGGCACCCGCGATCGCTCCCCACTGAGAGAGAACAACGGTCAGCTATTGTAAACACAGCTGACCATTCTTCTCCCTGGAATGATCACAGAGCGCCTCTGATCCTTCTATATAGGATCACAGGTCTCTGTGATCATTTCACAAACCACGCCCCCATACAGTTAGAAACACACCCCTAGGTACACATTTAACCCCTTTGATCACCCACAGTGTTAACCTGTTCCCAGCCAGTGTCATTAGTACAGTAACAGTGCATATTTTTAGCACTGATTACTGTAGTAATGTCACTGGTCCCCCCAAAAGTGTCAAAAATGTCAGTTAGGGGTCCGATCTGTCCGCCGCAATGTCGCAGTCCTGCAAAAAATCGCAGATCGCAGCTATTACTAGTAAAAGAAAAAAAAACAATAAAAATGACATAAATCTTTCCTTTGCAGACACAAAAACTTTTGCGCAAGCCAATCAAAATACGCTTATTGCGATTTTTTTTACCAAAAATATGTAGCAGAAAACAAATTGGCCTAAAATGTTAAAAAAAAAATATTTTTAATTTTTTTATTGAATTTGTATTGTTTTAAGTATTTTCTTGTTTTGAAACTACAATTTGCCATCTTAGCCCTGGGCACCAAATGACCTTGTCCCAGCCCTGAGTATGAGTAGGACCCATAGGAAACAATTGTTTTCTATGTGCCCTGTTCACACCATGCATGTGTGTTGTTGTGCAGTAAATGGATATGGTGTGAAGAAGCTGTAAGTGGCGGTTCACACATAGTACGGTGACTGGCATTTCTCTGCACTGGAAGAACGCCAGTCACACAGTTGTTGGAGCCGCAGTAAAATGCAGACATGCTGCGTTGTATGGTAGCGCACAGGAAGGCACTGCATGTCACTGTACAGAAGCTCATCCCACTGCACTGCTCTACGGTGACATGAATGATGTGTCACTTTGTGCGCTTCACATAAAGTTGTGCAGTAAAATGTACATCACTCCGCCTCCTAGGGCTGGCTCACTGCGACTGGAATGGACAGCTGCCTGCACACTAAACCGCTCCAGTTTGATGTGTGGGCGGTGTGAACAGACCCCTAATGATCAAAATAAAAATTCCGCCTTCCTCTTCCTGCTTGTAGCTGGCCAATCACGCACCTTTCTTGTAAAATGTTAAAGTGACACTAAACTCTGGTTTAAAAAAAAGACATTTTCTGTTCAGGTATGTGTTCTTAAAGCGTTTGTTACCCCAACACTTCATATTCCTGATATGTGGCTGCTGTACCATGTACTTGTATGAGAAAGTCTCCTCTTCTCTTTCTATTGCTTCCTTTATGTGAAATCCCCGGTGTTCCTGCCAGTCCCTCTGTTTTCCTATTATAAACTGTCCACACTAAGCAGAAAAGCACAGCGTGGTCAGTTCCCTAGCTGTGCTGAGAACTCAGTGTACTGTTGTTCTGACACGCCCCCGTCTGCATAGCCATTCACTGGGAAGCCCAGCGTGCTGCTGCTTCTCCTCCCCCAGCCCATATGAAGCTGAGAACAGAGAGAATGTGATCACTTATAAAAAAAGGGAAAAAAGTATTTATAATGTTTTTTTATATCTACACAAAAATGTTTTGCCTTTCTTTTTTATTTTCAACTGAATGGGTTGTCTTACTAGGTGATCGTTTACAATCACTTTAACTCAAAAAAAAGTCCCTTCTGTTGGTCTCAGCCTCCTATTCTCCAAATTCCTTTTGTTTTCCCTGTGATGTCACTTCCTGTTAGAGGGTGGCTACGTTCATTCTCCATGGTCCTCACAGTAAGTATGAGCATTGCCTGTGCAATATGAGACTTGCAGGGTAAATAGAGCACTGTACATGACTGCAACTAACGTGCACTGCTCATTCCAAACAAACAGATGTGAGGGAGAAAAGGAGAGGTGTGGGAGCTCATGGAGGATGTTACGGATGTAAGGCAGAAAACACAATAAGATATGACTTCATTGAAAATAAATTACAGAGACATTAGCTAGGGATTTGAATATATAACTAGTGCGCACAAAGAAAAGGAAGAGACAAATTTCTACCTAAAGTATAGCACAAAATCTTATCCAATCAACATGAAAATACATATGAAACAAAGATAATCAAAATGCAGTGTACAACACCACCGGTGCAAAATGATGAAGTGATACAATAGATAAAAAAATTATCCACAAAAAGAATCCACAAACAAATCCAAATACTGTATAAAACACCAACGGTGCACTGTGATGAAGCGATGCAATAAATATAAATAGTCCACAAATTAAATGAATTAAAAAATAAAACAAGTGAGTCCACATCAGGTGATGATATTCCTAATCTGGAAATGCAGTGGTATAGAAAGGGCTCTTTGTAGTGCAGTGTGTCCTCAAAGCGTGCGGTAAAATGGCTCCTTACCAGAATTAACCAGTAAATCGCATAAAGATGCATCCAATTACCACGACCCAAGCTATGGTGCAACCACGGCCCACACTAGGACACCTCATGCAGATGGATAAAATGGTCTCTTACCAGATGGAAAGGAAAAGTCAGCCAATTAAAACTCTATCCAGAGTATGGATGGCCACAGACCAGCAGGGATGGATTATAAGGCTGAAAGACTGTTTCCCACGTGCACGGTATCCCGGAGTTCTATCACCATGTAGGGCTGCTGCATGTAAACCTTCCTCCATGCAAGGCAAAGACTCATACAAAAAAGGAGGAAGACCAATCATGTATTACCCCAAATAAAGTTTAATGTACATAAAGTAGAACACTTACATAAGCCCAATGATCAATTGCTTCCGAGCAAGGAGCAGGAGGTATTCGCGGCCGTCTGCAGTGCGGATCGCGAAGATGTGAAGGTGCGGCCCCTCCTATCCGACGCGTTTCCCCTCAGAAGGCGACCCTCGAGAAAATTTTTATTTTTTATTTTTTACAAAAAGTGTTCACCAAATGATATATTGCTCACACGTGCCATGGTATATGTGAAATGACACCCTATAATACATTTAGCTGCTTCTCCTGTGTATGGGGATCCCCATGTGTGAGACCTTTTGGCAGTCTAGCCACGTACAGGACCTCGAAAACCATTCAGCGCCTTCAGGCTTTCCAAGGGCGTAAATTGTTGATTTCACTCCGCACTACCTATCATAGTTTCGAAGGACATGAAATGCAAAGACAGCACAACCCCCCCCCCCCCCCCCCCCCCCCCAATGATCCCTTTTTGGAAAGTACACACCACAAGCTATTTGCAGAGAGGCATGTTGAGTGTTTTGCAGATCTCACTTTTTGTTACAAAGTTTTGAAAATTGAAAAAAGAGAAAAAAAATGCATTTTCCTTTATTTTCCAAAATAAATGAGAACTGCAAAATACTCCCCATGTATCTTAGAAAATACCTCAGGGTGTCTACTTTTTGAAAATGGGTCATTTGGGGGGGTTTTGTGCTATCTTGGAATTTCATGGCCTCCAAAACTGTGATAGGGAGTGAGGAGTGAAATCAACAATTTGTGGCCTTAGAAAGCCTGAACGTGGTGATTGGTTTTCAGAGTCCTGTACGCGGCTAGACTGACAAAAAGTCTCACACATGTGGTATCTCTGTACTCGGAAGAAGCAATAGAATGTATTTTGGGGTGTCATTTCAAATATATTCATGGCATGTGTGAGCAACATATCATTTCGTGACAACTTTGTGTAAAAAAAAAAAATAATAATAATAATTTCCCCGAAACTTGTGGCAAAATATAAAATATTCCATGGACTCACCATGCCTCTCAGGAAATAGGTTGGAATGTTTACTTTGCAAAATGGGGTCATTTGGGGGGGGGGGGGGCTTTGTGCTATCTTGAAATTTCAGAGCCCCTGAAACTGTGATAGGTAGTGAGGAAGTAAAATAAGCAATTTACGCCATTAGAAACCCTGAAGGTGGTGATTGGCTTTCGGGGTTCCATACAAAGCTAGGCTCCCAAAAAATATCACACGTGTGGTATTCCTGTACTCAGGAGAAGAAGCAGAATGTATTTTGGGGTGTCATTTCACATATACCCATGGCATGTGTGAGCAATATATCATTTAGTGACAACTTTGTGTAAAAAAAAAGAAACAAAAAAAAAAAAAAAAACAAATTGTCATTTTACCGAAACTTAGGGCAAAATATAAAATACTCCATGGACTCAACATGCTTCTCAGCAAATACCTTTGGGTGTCTACTTTCCAAAAAGGGGTCATTTGGGGGGTGTTTGAACTGTCCTGGCATTTTATTCTCAACCTTAGCCACACAGCACCCACTCTTCTAACCACTTGAAGACCAAGCCTTTTCTGTGACTTTTTGTTTACATAAAAAATATTTTTTTTTAGGGCTGCAAATAACGATTATTTTCATAATCGATTAGTTGGCTGATTATTGTTTCGATTAATCAGATAAAATCATTAAAAAAACTCAATATGCCATTTTCCCCCCCCCGGCAACACCAATGATGGGGCACTATTCCTCCCGGCAACACCAACCATGGGGCACTGTTCCCCCCGACAACAACAATGACGGGGCACTATTTCTCCCATTGATACCAATGACGGGGCACTATTCCTCACGGGAACACCAATGACGGGGCACCATTCCTCCTGGGAACACCAATGATGGGGCACCATTCCTTCCGGGAACACCAATGATGGGGCACCATTCCTCCCGGGAACACCAATGATGGGGCACCATTCTTCCTGGGAACACCAATGATGGGGCACCATTCCTCCTGGGAACACCAATGATGGAGCACCATTCCTCCTGGGAACACCAATGAGGGCACTATATTTCACTTCTGTTATTCCAAATGCTGACATTTTTTTTTATTTTGCTGACTCTTGCAAACACATTTTAGCTATCAACCTGTACAGCCATCCTAATCCCCATTTCCATAGGCTTTGGAATGATCCTTGAGCAAGTTTGGGAATAAAATCATTGAAAAGTAACCATTGCAGGGCACATAATGCTCCCGGTACATTGATACCTTACGCCCCTTTCACACTTGCCGCTCTGTCAGGGGACTCACTTTTTCTCAGTGGGGGATCGATCCCCCGCTGAGCAGGCGGATGGCAGCTCTGTCCCTGAGACGGAGCTGTCAGGTCCCCGCTGTTCTCTATGGGGGAATTGGCTGAGAACGGACTGCTTGTCCATTCTCACCCGATCCCATCCGATCTGCCAGACAGATGGGAAATAGGGTTTCCATCCGTCCCGATTTGACGGAGAGGATCGGATCAGATGTCAACGGACATGTCTCCACTGACATCCGATGCCCAATAGAGATGCATGGGGCATCTGTTCAGATCCGCCTGAAAAACTGACAGGCAGATTTGAACGGTCTGCAAGTGTGAAAGGGGCCTTAACTGCTTTTTTTTTTTTTTTTAATTATGCTGCTATATTCTGTATAATATAACAATAAATCCTAATGGCAGCTTACAAAAGGTTCCTTTCACTAACCACAAACCAGAATTAAACAAAGAATCAATGCAGAGCCAAAAGCCTAAGAAATGTGTGCTTATCCGGATAAAATAGTTAAAGCGGAGTTCCGGCCACAAAAAAAATGTTTTAATGAACATACCCGCGGGACAGTCAGGGCTAGTGCATTCCACAATGGCTAGCCTCTGATCTGTCCCGGTTCGCACTTACCTTTTAGAAGAAATACTTACTTTTAAAATTTCTTCTCCAGCGCTGCCATCTCAGGTGTGGGCAACTTGAAGCCAGCGCGATCCTCGATCCTCTTCCCCGTCCTCTTCGGTCCCACGATGCACTGCGCCGGCCCTGCCGTCCGGGTCTGCAGCGTCATCCCTGCACAGCTTCTGGGCATGGGTGCAATTACAAGGTAAGTAAAAAAAAAAAAAAAAAATCCTAACTACCCATTTCTTTTTCAGGTGAGCTATAGCAAGCGGATGGCCCAAAATCGACTATGTCAATTTTGTGGCCGGAACTCCCCTTTAATATTCCTTATAAGGTGCAATATTATAATAGAAAAATAAGTGAATGAAAACGTCAGCCAGAGATATGCAAAGGATGAGAAAAATTATAACAGTGCAATTTCACTAATAAAATGAGGCTTCACTCCATAATAATAGGGAGCATAGAAAGACCCACTATATGTGCTAGAAGGACGTTTTTAGTCACTTATTTTTCTATTATAATATTCCTTATAAGGTGCAATATTATAATAGAAAATAAGTGAATAAAAATGTCCTTATAGCACATATAGTGGGTCTTTCTATGCTCCCTATTATGGAGTGAAGTCCCATATTATTAGTGGAATTGCACTGTTATCATTTTTCACATCCTTTGCATATCTCTGGCTGACGTTTTTATTCACTTATTTTTCTAATTTAATATTGCACCTTATAAGGATTATTAACTATACGGATAAGCATATATTTCTTAGGCTGTTTGGCGCTCTTTATTTAATACTGTATCTTAGAGCAGCTCGGGACTCACGTGATCAGCTGCTTCTCTCCTCGCTCTCCCCTCTCTCCTCCCTCGATCTGATTGACTGCAGGGCTGAGAGTTCCTCACTGACGTCAACAAGAAGGCGGAGAGGAAAGGAGGAAGGAGGGGGCGGTCACTTGGGTGCAGAACGAGGCTGTGAAACACAGTGAGTGTATTCACACAGCAGCTTGTAGAGACGGGATGGCACTGACAGGCAGGGAGAAAAGTCCTGTACGCAGATCAACTAATCGGCGGCAACTAATCGATAATGACAATCGTTGACAATTTGTCATTATCGATTTAGTCGATTAGTTGTTTCAGCCCTAATTTTTTTTACTAGAAAATTACTTTGAACCCCCAAACATTATATATTTTTTCATAGCAGAGACCCTACAGAACCAAATGGTGGATGTTGCAATTTTTTTTGTCACGCAGTATTTGCGCACAGGTTTTCCAAACGCAATTTTTGCAAAAAAAAAAAAAAACACTTTTTTTTTATTTAATGCACAAATACACAATATATTTCCTAATTGTTTGGCAAAATGTAAAAGATGGTCTTATGCCAAGTACATATATACCAAACATGACATGCTTTAAAATTGCGCACGCCCGTGCAGCGGCAACAAACTACGTACATTTTTAAAAGCCTTTGTACATCTAAAGTGGTAACCTGTAAGACTTTTAGAGGAGGACTACTGCAAGAATTTCTGCCCTCGACCTGGCGTTCGCGGCGATACCTCACATGCTGCAATTGCTGTTTACATATGACACTAGACCGACGCTTAAATGCTCCTTTGCGTGCAAGCACAGGGGGACAAGGATGCTTTAATTTTTTTTTTTATTATTTATTTTGCTTTTTTTATGTAATTTTGACACCTTCCCTTTAATTTTTTTTTTCTTTTCATTTTTATTATTATCACAGTGAATTTAAACATCGCCTATGACAGCGATCTGTAGTAACAGGTACTCTTGGGGTCTATTAGACTCTAGATCTCTCCTCTGCCCTTAAAGCGTCTGACCACACCAAGATTGGTGTGATAAGATGCTTTCCCAATTTCCCAATGGCGCTGTTTATATCTGGCGAAACCTAAGTCATGAAATGCTCATAGCTTCCGGTATCTTAGGCCATAGAGATGATTGGAGCCATTCTCGTCTCCAATCAGCTCTATGGTCAGATAATGGAACCACCGGCTGCATTCTCGTGTTACCCGGTGGAACAGGAGAGCCTGAGAAAAAACGCAGAACGTGGTAGGAGGGGGGGGGGTGTCCTCTCCCACTGCTTGTAAAAGCAGTCTAGCATCTAATTATCCGCTAGGATCATTTCTACATGTAAGCCGACCGCTGGCTGTAAAAAACTATACCAAGATGATGCCTAAATCTGCAGGCATCATCCTGGTATAACCACTCAAAGTCCAGCGACGTACCAGTACATTGCTGGTCCTTGTTCGGCATATATTGTAGGTTTTTTTTTTTCATGCAGCCTGTGGGCTGAACGAAAAAAGAGAACCTAACAGATTCCTCCATCCATATCGATCGATGTGGATGAAGAAATCTCCACCAGAAAATAAGTGGTATACCCATCATTAGACCGCCCAACATCCACCCACTTCTAATGATGGGCATACATGATGAAAGCCACGTATTGCCTATTTTTTTAACTGCGGTGGTAAAATCACCTCCTACAGCGCTGCCATAGTAGATTTCTATATATGCTGAGCGCAAACGTTGTTGCTCTCAAAACATATAAATCAATGTGGCAGCTGATGGGCGTACCTGCAAGGCAAACAATAATTAACAATAAAACAGTAAAAATAAAACATTACATTATAATAGCATGGAATGTTGGTATCTGAAAAGTAAAAAATGGTTAACAATGAAAAACAGTAACAATAAAGTACAGTAAAAGTAGAAAGAGTAGAAGTAGAAGAGCAGAGTAAGAACAGAAAATTAACTCAACAAAACGACAATTATTTTTGGCTTTTTTATTTTATTTTTTGTCATTTTTTTTGTAACTTTTTTTTTTTTATACTTTTTTTTCTGTAACTTTAAAACTTTCCAGGGTAGGAGGGTCTCTCAAAATGCGATCGCCATTGAACATCTTTCGAGACCCTGTGTAAGTGTGCCCTAGACTGTACCATGCTGTACCCTATGGTAACACTCGACTAGTGTGTGGTAGCGATGGAAACATTCCCTGATGCAGAGACCAGGTTAGCCAGGACAGGAGGGACAATAAATTTACAGGTACATAGTGTGGCTAACAGGTAAAAAAGCACCTGGTTGTCGAGGACTGTTTGAATCGCTACGAAAAAATTAAAAAACTGCTAGTGCTAGCAGAGATCAGGCCTGACTCTGCTAACGCTGCGTTTTTGTGTTTTGGAAGTGACAGTAATCTATTGATTACTGCACTTGCTTGGGTGGAGTGGGCTGGGCGGAGGGGCTAAACACAGGTTCTGGCAGGTGTCGTGGCCGATCCTGCTAACGCTGCGTTTTGGGAACCCTAAACTATTGGGGACCCTAGTACAGTTCTGATCAGATCAAAGATATTGAGCCATTCAGACACTGTACTAGTATTGGAGGTGTATAGTGTGTGTATGTGTGTTTCACTGGCAATCAAAGGGTTAAATTATATTTCTAAATATGCGGCGGGGATCTGACGCTGTCCTAGATTGACGCTAACTAGCGTTAACGCTAACTAATGTCCCCTGTGACACTAATATAGTGATCGGAAAAAAGATTGGTACACTATAAAAGTGACACTGTGACAGGGCATGAAGGGGTTAACTGGGGTTGATCCGGGGGGTTAAATCTTTATTGGGGGGGATGGCGGGTACCCTAAACCTATTTGGGACAGAAACTAACGGTCGCTAAACCTAAATGAAGTCACAAGGCACACTATTACAGTAATCAGCAAAACAGCTATACGCTGTATATAGTGTGCACTATGACAGGGAGTGAAAGGGTTAACTGGGGGCTGATCAGGGGGTTAAATGTGCCTATCTGAGGTGGTGTATGTGTAGTGATGGGTGTACTCACGTTTAGATACTCTCTCCTCTCAAGCTGGAACCGAAAAGGGCTCCACGAGGGGAGAGAGCAGCATTTCCTGTGCCTGTGTTTACAAAACACAGGCACAGGACGGTCTGCCATTGGTCAGAACCGATCGCTAGGACCAGGCCAAAAATCATTGACTTGATGACCGATCGGTTCTGTACCGAATCAGACCATCGCGGAAACGGAGGGCGCGCTCCCGCGTACACCCAAGCCATGCTCGCGACCGACACAGCCCTACTGCCTGCTGCAGTATATATGCGGCGGGCGGTCCGGAACTGGTTAAAATATATATATTTAATTCAGGTATGTGTTCTTTATTATTATTATTATTAAGGATTTCTATAGCACCAGCAATTTACGCAGCGCTTTACAATATTAGAGGGAGAAAGTGTTCTTTACATATTAAAATACTTTTTACTGATCTCAGACTCCTCCACATATCTATTTATTTTAGCTTTTTTCTGATCTAACTTCCTGAAATGGGTTTTGGGTTTTGGGCTGCGAGCTGTGGGTTTGGGTAGTGGTCTGCGGGCTGTGGGTTTTGGGCTGCAGGCTGTGGGTTTTGGGCTGTGGTCTGCGGGCTGTGGGTTTTGGGCTGCGGGTTTTGGGCTGCGGGCTCCAAAAAAGTGATTTTTGCAGATCTCCGACTCCTCCAAATCTAGTTTAAAAAAAATATACTGTGGGTTTTGGGCTGCAGGCTGTGGAGTTTGGCTTTTAGGCTGCAAGTTTTGGGCTGTGGGTTTTTGGTTGTGGGCTGTGGGTTTTAGGCTGTAGGCTGTGGGTTTTGGGCTCCAAAAAAACGATTTTTACTGATCTCAGACTCCTCCAAATCTCCATATGTTTTTTTGTGATCTGACTTCCTGTTGAGGAGCTAAGTGCCAGAGCTGGTGGTGGTGACATTGTACGGTGGTTCCTATAACTGATACCAATGACCCTGCATTAAAGGCACTGTGTATTGCTCTGGCACTACATAAACAAAGACTTTTGAAGGACTCTGTTCTTGCTTAGTTGGATGTTTTGGATTATTTATGCAATTTATGCACTTTATTTATTTGCACTTTATGAAAGGAGGGTAACACCATCCCTGTGCTACTGAAATTCTAAGAAAAATAATCATTTTTTTTGTGATGAATTTTAATTTAAGTATAGTTGTCACTGAGGCTTTATCAACTGTGCGATGTGAAAATCACCTGTAAGACGCACACTGCTATGCGACCCAAAGTTGTCGCTAAATAAAGCAGATGTGTGTGACGCAGAGTAGCAAAGCCTTTTGCAGTGGACTTAAAGCCTCAGTGACAAGTTAACGCCTGTTCTTGTTGTAAGTGTTAAGTCCACTGCAAAAGGCGTCACACACATCTACTTTATTAGGAGTAAAAGAAAGGCATGGCTAAGCAAAAAAGTCATTTTTGAAGGTTTGGCATGCTATAATTCTGGTTCTGGACATGCTACAGAGCTGAAACTTCACACAGGTACACTTTTTAGACCCCCCCCCCCCCCCAGACACTGAATCCAAAGAAATCTTTTTTATTTTTCAATAATTTTTTCAATAATTGGCTCTCTATCAAAAATGAAAAATTTTAAGAACTTTTTTTTGCCTGATTCATAGTCCCTGGGGCATGGCCCAGAACCCTAGGCACTTTTTAGGGGCAATTATTAGGTTTTAGGGCTTCAAAATTGTGTTTTTTGATTCCCGAAGTTCGGGTCCCATTGATTTCAATGGGGTTCGGGAATCCAAACCGAACTTTCGTGAAATTTGGGTGTTCTGGTCGACCGAACTTTTCAAAAGTTTGATCATCCCTAGTACTAACGTGATTTATTGAAAAACAGATAACAGGGTCATTACCTCGTGGATGTGTTTTGGTTTTTTACAAAAAAAAAAAGGATATTTTTAAAAAAAAAAAAAAAAAATCCAGCCTCCTCCTCCCCTATAGCTGGCCAATTCCGCTCCTTTTTTTGTAAGATGTTGAAGTGACACTTAAATCTACTTTAAAAAATATATATCTAATTCAGGTATGTGTTTTTTACCCAAATAAGTATTTTTACTAATCTCAGACTCCTCCATATACCTATTAATTTTATTTATTTTCTGATCTAACTTCCTGAAATGGGTTTTCGGTTGAGGGCTAAAAAAGAGGTTTGGGAGGTAATGGAGGAGGATGACAGAAGGAGGCAGAAACATACAGAGACAATTTCATGAGAGTCGCTGGTGCCTCAAGGATAAAATGTTATGTCCTACAAATCTTTCTGTGGCAAAGCCTGGAGTGTTCATCTGAGAGGCGGTGCCATCATCAGGATGAAAGGACTCCTTTCTGCGGTAAATGTCTGGAGTGTTCATCTGAGAGGTGGTGCCATCATCAGGATAAAAGGACTCCTTTCTGCGGTAAATGTCTGGAGTGTTCATCTGAGAGGCGGTGCCATCATCAGGATGAAAGGACTCCTTTCTGCGGTAAATGTCTGGAGTGTTCACCTAAGAGGCGCTGCCATCATCAGTAGGAAAGGACTCCTTTCTGCGGTAAATATCTGGAGTGTTCACCTGAGAGGCGGTGCCATCATCAGGATGAAAGGACTCCTTTCTGCGGTAAATGTCTGGAGTGTTCATCTGAGAGGCGGTGCCATCATCAGGATAAAAGGACTCCTTTTTTGCGGTAAATGTCTGAAGTGTTCATCTGAGAGGCGGTGCCATCATCAGGATAAAAGGACTCCTTTCTGCGGTAAATATCTGGAGTGTTCACCTGAGAGGCGGTGCCATCATCAGGATGAAGGGACTCCTTTCTGCGGTAAATGTCTGGAGTGTTCATCTGAGAGGTGGTGCCATCATCAGGATGAAAGGACTCCTTTCTGCGGTAAATGTCTGGAGTGTTCACCTGAGAGGTGGTGACTTCATCAGGATGAAAGGACTCCTTTCTGCGGTAAATGTCTGGAGTGTTCACCTGAGAGGCGGTGCCATCATCAGTATGAAAGGACTCCTTTCTGCGGTAAATGTCTGGAGTGTTCATCTGAGAGGTGGTGACTTCATCAGGATGAAAGGACTCCTTTCTGCGGTAAATGTCTGGAGTGTTCACCTGAGAGGCGGTGCCATCATCAGGATGAAAGGACTCCTTTCTGCGGTAAATGTCTGGAGTGTTCATCTGAGAGGTGGTGACTTCATCAGGATGAAAGGACTCCTTTCTGCGGTAAATGTCTGGAGTGTTCACCTGAGAGGCGGTGCCATCATCAGTATGAAAGGACTCCTTTCTGCGGTAAATGTCTGGAGTGTTCACCTGATAGGTTGTGGCTACATCAGGATGAATGGACTAATTTCTGCAGTAAAAGTCTAGAGTATATATATATATATATATATATATATATATATATATATATATATATATATATATATATATATTTTTTTTTTTTTTTTTTTTTCAAGCATTTTCTACTATAAGCAGAAAAAAGCTAAAATATATATATTGGTCTACATTAGTCCATGTTGTTTTCCAGGCATCTGAGGAGAAAGGTGTTATTTTATACTTACAGGAAAAACACTTGGCGGGCTCTTTCAAACACCATGATGAAAGTAATGTTCCAAAGGTCTTCAACAGGAATAATTGCCCGGCACATTGGACAAGTAGGAGCTTGTAAAATCCATCTGTAAATACAAGCAGTGTGGAATCTATGAGAACAGTGAAGTGTATTGCTGTCCTCTGTGACATACTCACCCAGGCAGATGGAACAGATAGGCTGCTCCACGGCCGGTGGTCTCTGTGGCGCTGGGTGGTTCTCACACTCCCTGCGGTCTCTGGGAGAACGGCTCCTGTTGTTGGCCGCGTCCTCCCGTCTCCTCCGAAGTTGGCCTCTCGTCCTGTGGGCGACTGGAGACTCTCCGCCCCCCTGACGTGATCGCCTTCCACGGGATCGGTGTCGTGAATGTCGTGGCATTCTGATGCTGACTTATGTTGGTGTACCTGAAAATAGCTAAAAGTTAGTATAAAAAGTAATATATACAAAAATAGTATGATGATAGCAATATATTTGAATAAAAAAGCTAATAATCGCAGACAATTGCAGGAGACACAATCTGACAATGTGACTTGGTGCTGTGAAGAGAGTGGGGGGGGGGGGATTTGTGCTGGGAGGGGATTGGGGAGAAGTTGTGCTGGCAGCGGATTCGGGGGGGGGGTTGTGCTGGGAGGGGATTGGGGGGGATTTTTGCTTGGAGGGGATTAGGGGGGGATTTGTGCTGGGAGGGGATTGTAATATATAATGACATGATAATATATGACGCAGTAGGGAATTTTGAGGGGCCACAGCTTGGACCCCAAACATGTCCAGGGGCTCAAGCTGTGAGAGCCTGGACTCTTTCGGCCCCTCAAATTCCCACCTGCGACCGAGCCATAGACTAACATAGCAAGCCACTCTACTATACATTTAGGGCCCTGTGGTACCTGATTCACAGGGGTTATGGGCACCAAACTTGGTACAGGGATACTAGCTGACCCCCAGGGGCCGCACACATTTTTTTTGTGGCCGATGTCTAATTTTCACAAGGACTGGCATGGGGTCAAATTTGCACGAATACTGTGGAACATAGGTACCAGTGAGCCCTGCTCCGCAGGAAACATTGGATAGCTAAGAATATGGAGATTAACATGGTACCCAGCAGTCCCTGCTCCATGGCACTGCCCGTGCGGTACACAAACCATGGGGGTTGAGGGCACCATACTTGGCAAACTAATACTAGAGGACTTCTAGGAGCCACACAAATTTTTTTTGGCCAATGCTTCATTTTTACATGGGCTGCCATGGGGTTTGACTTTGGCCAAATACTGCAGAACATACAGTAGCTCACAAAAGTGAGTACACCCCTCACATTTTTGTAAATATTTTATTAGATCTTTTCATGTGACAACACTGAAGAAATGACACTTTGCTACAATGTAAAGTAGTGAGTGTACAGTTTGTATAACAGTGTAAATTTGCTGTCCCCTCAAAATAACTCAACACACAGCCATTAATGTCTAAACTGCTGGCAACAAAAGTGAGTACTCCCCTAAGCTAAAATGTCCAAATTGAGCCCAAAGTGTCAATGTTTTGTGTGGCCACCATTATTTTCCACCACTGCCTTAACCCTCTTGGGGATGGAGTTCAACAGAGCTTCACAGGTTGCCACTGGAGACCTCTTCCACTTTTCCATGACGACATCACAGAGCTGGTGGATGTTAGAAACCTTGTTCTCCTCCACCTTCTGTTTGAGGATGCCCCACAGATGCTCAATAGGGTTTAGGTCTAGAGATATGCTTGGCCAGTCCATCACCTTTTCTTCTTTACCCTCAGCAGAACTGTAGCTCCCCAGTGCCGGCAGCACTCATGCAGCCCCAGACCATAATACTTCCACCACCATGCTTGACTGTAGGCAAGACACACTTGTCTTTGTACTCCTCACCTGGTTGCCGCCACACACGCTTGACATCATCTGAACTAAATACGTTTATCTTGGTCTCATCAGACCACAGAGATGGTTCCAGTAATCTATGTCCTTAGTCTGCTTGTCTTCAGCAAACTGTTTGCTGGCTTTCTTGTGCATCATCTTTAGAAGAGGCTTCCTTCTGGGATGACAGCCATGCAGACCAAATTTGTTGCAGTGTGCGGCGCATGGTCTGATCACTGACAGACTGAACCCCCACCCCTTTTACCTCTGCAGCAATGCTGGCAGCACTCGTACATCTGTTTCCCTAAGACAACCTCTGGATATGACGCTCAGCATGTGTACTCAACTCCTTTGGTGAACCATAGCGAGGCCTGTTCTGAGTGGAACCTGTCCTGTTAAACCGTTGTATGGTTTTGGCCACCGTGCTACAGCTCAGTTTCAGGGTCTTGGCCATCTTCTTATAGCCTAGGCCATCTTTATGTAGAGCAACAATTCTTTTTTCAGATCCTCAGAGAGTTCTTTGCCATGAGGTGCCATGTTGAACTTCCAGTGACCAGTATGAGAGAGTGAGAGCGATAACACCAAATTTAACACACCTGCTCCCCATTCTCACCTGAGACCTTGTAACACTAATGAGTCACATGACACCGGGGAGGGAAAATGGCTAATTGGACCCAATTTGGACATTTTCCCCTCAGGGGTGTACTCACTTTTGTTGCCAGCGGTTTAGACAATAATGGCTGTGTGTTGAGTTATTTTGAGGGGACAGCAAATTTACACTGTTATACAAGCTGTACACTCACTACTTTACATTGTAGCAAAGTGTCATTTCTTCAGTGATGTCACATGAAAAGATATAATAAAATATTTACAAAAATGTGAGGGGTGTACTCACTTTTGTGACATACTGTAGGTAATGCAAAGCCCCACTTCATGGATAGCTAAGACTATAGGGATTAATATGGTACCCAGAACTCCCCGTTTTGTGGTATTGACTGGCAACCATATGCTCCTAAGTGACCCCATAAAAATTTTACAAAGATATTTTGGGCTAATGACCCCAACATTTTTGGGATGGTAATGGTAAACCTCCTCTACCTCCCTGCCACATGTGGACTCCCCGGACATGTTCAGGGCCCGAACTGTGGCCCGGCAACTGTGCCCTCTCCGAGTTTGCCATACTGCTCCAAGCTGACCTAACCCCGGGGGCTAGGAGCACCAAATTTGGCACAGGGATACTAGAGGCTCCCAGAGGTAGACCTCCCCTATCTCTGTGCCAAATTTGGGACCCTGGCCCCTCAAAGTTTACCTACTGTGACTGCACTTAGAGTAACATGAGTGGGCCCCCACTCCTCTAACCACTCATTCTGCCCCCCACTGACAGATCCACCATCTTCGTGCTAGGGATGCACCGATCAGGGCCGGCCCTACCATGGGTCCCGGTGGGACCATGGGACCCAGGCGGCACGTAGAGAGGGGCGGCCCCCGGCCACCTCTTCTCTTCGGCTTTTCCAAAAAAATAAATAAAAAAAAAGGTCCGCGGCCGGCCTGACAGGCACACTGCGCAAGTGCGCATGCCCTGCCGCCGCCGCCGCTGGGAAAAGCAAACTTTCGCCTATTTCCGGGAATAGCCAAACATGTGATTGGTACAGAATGGCGCAGACTTGAGTCACTCAGTTCTTCGGGCAGTGGAAGCGGGCGGCGCCCCTGGAGGGGAAGCGGGGGAAGGTCCGAACCGTCACCCGGAGCCACAAGCTGGAAGAGCTGCTGAGGACCCCGGAGAGATCCACCGAGACCGGAACCCCCTCCCCCCGGGGACAGAGCGGGAAGAAGAGGAGCTGCCCGGGGATCTCCCGACCCGACCGGAGTGCCAGGAAGAGGCTCAGCCTACCGGGGGGCGAGGAGGAGGTACCGACCACTACTCCCATCATACCTGCAACAACTACTCCCATCATACCTCCCCACCACTTCTCCCATCATACCCCCCACTACTACTCCCATCATAACCCCCACTACTACTCCCATCCTACCCCCCACTACTACTCCCATCATACCCCCTGTTCCACTACTACTCCCATCATACCCCCCACTACTAGTCCCATCGTGCTCCCCCATGTTCCATTACTAGTCCCATCATGCCCCTCATGTTCCACTACTAGTCCCATCGTGCCCCCCATGTTCCACTACTAGTCCCATCGTGCCCCCCTCAATTACTACTCCCCTCATATCTCCACCCCCCCTCACACACTACTTATCACATTGTCTCCCCCCTCCCTCTATTCACATCTCCTCATACACCACTACTCCCATCCATCTTCCCCCCAGGGCCGGCCCTACCATGAGGCCTACCAGGCGGCACTTAGAGAGGGGCGGCCCCCGGCCCCTCTCCTCTTCTTTGGCTTTTCCAAAAAAAAAATGGTCCGCGGCCGACCTGACATGCACACTGCGCATGCGCCGCCACCACTCGGAAAAGCCTGTAAACGTTCGGCTATTTCCGGGAATAACTGAACGTTTACGGGCTTTTCCGAGCGGCGGCGTATGCACAGTGTGCATGTCAGGCCGGCCGGCCGCGGCCCTTTTTTTTTGGCGCCGGGCGGCACAATTTTTAAATATTAAGGCGCCCTTTAGGAACAGGTAAGTGAGACTGCTCCACACACAGCCACACTACCTGCCATTATGCAGGGCTGCAGGCATACTATAGAAGATGCAGTGCTACGGGCATGGTACATGCCCACAACACCGCATCTCCTGTAGTATGCCTGCAGACCCGCATTCTCCTCTACCATGCCCGCAGTACTGCATTCTCTTGCACCATGCCCACAGCCCTGCATTCTCATGCACCATGCTGCACCCTGCATTCTCCTGTACCATGCCTACACCCTGCATTCTCCTGTACCATGCCCACAGCTCTGCATTCTCCTGTACCATGCCCGCAGCCCCGCATTCTCCTGTACTATGCCATTGCCCACAGCCCTACATTCTCCTGTACCATGCCTGCAGCACTGTATTCTCCTGTACCATCCCCGCAGCCCCGCATTCTCCTGTACCATGCCCACAGCCCCGTATTCTCCTGTACCATGCCTGCAGCCCCACATTCTCCTGTACCATGCCCGCAGCCCCGCATTCTCCTGTACCATGCCGGCAGCCCTGCATTCTCCTGTACCATGCCCGCAGCCCTGCATTCTCCTGTGCCATGCCCGCCAACCTGCATTCTCCTGTACCATGCCCGCAGCCTCTGCATTCTCCTGTACCATGCCCACAGCACTGCAGGGCACTGTGGCACTATAGACAGTAGAAAGCCTGGTGCGCTCATCTGCCTAGTGTCTACTGCTCTGTCCTGCTCCTGCTGTCACTCCGTACACACTCACACTCCTCTAAATGTTTTCATAGTCCTATAGAATGTGGGGGCCTCTTGGAGGGCGTGAATTTTTTTTTTTTTGGGGGGGGGGGGGGCAGCATTTCATTCTCAGACCCAGGCAGCACAATGTCTTGGGCCAGCCCTGGCACCGATCCGATATTAGGATCGGATGTCAGCACTGATATGGCCATTTTAGATGGATTGGGGGATCAGTAACATTGACCGATCCACTGGCCGATCCGGTTTTTGCTGAGTAACGGCTCAGCCATCCCTTACTAGGTTCAGTAGTAGCATGGGATGGGAGCCGCTACTTCCTGTATAGGTCCGGCTCACAGGCGGAGTGATATCAGATGCAGTCGGCCTGTGAATGGAGGAGCCACACACATGAAGCAGTGGCTTTGCTCTGTACTGCAGCTGCTTGCTTTGTGTGTAGCTCCGGATCGGTTCCGGTATCGGCGATTTCACAACGCCAGATATCGGTATCGGAATTGGATCCAAAAAAGTCAGATCGGTGCATCCCTACTTCATGCTACAGCCGCTGTGAAATCCCCAGGAATAAGCACCGCCTTCATTCAGCCTGTGTTCCCGCCATAATTCAGCCTGTGTCCCCGCCGTCATTCAGCCTGTGTCCCCGCCGTCATTCAGCCTGTGTCCCCCCATCATTCAGCCTGTGTCCCCGCCGTCATTCAGCCTGTGTCCCCGCCGTCATGTAGCCTGTGTCCCTGCCGTCATTCAGCCTGTGTCCCTGCTGTCATTCAGCCTGTGTCCCCGCCGTCATGTAGCCTGTGTCCCTGCCGTCATTCAGCCTGTGTTCCCGTCGTCATTCAGCCTGTGTCCCCGCTGTCATTTAGCCTGTGTCCCTGCCATCATTCAGCCTGTGTCCCCGCCTTCATTCAGCCTGTGTCCCCGCCTTCATTTAGCCTGTGTCCCTGCTGTCATTTAGCCTGTGTTCCCGCCGTCATTCAGCCTGTGTCCCCGCTGTCATTTAGCCTGTGTCCCTGCCGTCATTCAGCCTGTGTCCCCGCCGTCATGTAGCCTGTGTCCCCGCCGTCATTCAGCCTGTGTCCCCGCCGTCATGTAGCCTGTGTCCCCGCCGTCATGTAGCCTGTGTCCCCGCCGTCATGTAGCCTGTGTCCCTGCCGTCATTCAGCCTGTGTTCCCGCTGTCATTCAGCCTGTGTTCCCGCCGTCATTCAGCCTGTGTTCCCGTCGTCATTCAGCCTGTGTCCCCGCTGTCATTTAGCCTGTGTCCCTGCCGTCATTTAGCCTGTGTCCCCGCCTTCATTTAGCCTGTGTCCCTGCTGTCATTTAGCCTGTGTTCCCGCCGTCATTCAGCCTGTGTCCCCGCTGTCATTTAGCCTGTGTCCCCGCCGTCATCCAGCCTGTGTCCCCGCCGTCATTCAGCCTGTGTCCGTGTGCCCGTCAGAGTCCTCCTTTACATCTGTGTCCCCATCAGAGTTCTCCTTCACATACTGTGTGTCCCCATCAGAGTGCCCCTTTATTTGTCCAGTCAGAGTTCCCCTTTTTTATTGCGGTCAGAGTTCTTTATTATTGCGGTCAGAGTGCCCCTTTAATGTACCCCGATAAGAGCCGTGTGTTCTGTAATCAGACAATATTCCCGCCATTTGCCAATAAGAATCTCAAATAGGAATAATCCGCCCAATAAGAATAGATTTGCGTCGGGCGCACGCGCAGATAGTGCAGAGAGCGAGGCAGAATCTGACATTACATTCTCTTCCCTCCCCTCTCTGTCTCTCCTCGGATAATACATCCAACAAACTGCGCATGCCAGTGTCCTCACCGCCAGCTGATCTCCGCTGGAGTGACGTCATTTACTGAGCATGCGCAGTTCCTCCGATGCATTATTCCACAGGACACCGGCCTCACTGGTAAGGTGACAACCAGGGCAGCCATCAGAAATTTTGGGGCCCCCCAGGCCTGACCACCAACATTCCCCAGGGCCCAATGGAAATCTCACCAAGTCCTTTAGTGCTCCCATGTTTATTTAACACTCCTACAACTTAATATATGAAAATGAAGAGTGTATTCCAGGTTATCGGTGCTTTCAATATTTAACAGTAAGCAATTATATTTTGGTCAAAAAAACACAACATTTCACCCCTCCCTCCTTTACATGTCCATTTCACAAGGGGGGGGGGGGGTAACATTCTCACTCCACCTTCCTTCACATGGCCATGTCATTTCAATCAAAACACAGCCCCAGATATTCAGCAAAGAGACATCCCCTCCGCAGTTTGGGACACCGGGGCGGCGCTGGGCCCCTAGTATGGGCTGTCCCCCCCCCCCCCCCCCCTCCTCTGATGGCAGCCCTGATGACAGCTAATGACACTTACCGTCTCTCCTGGATACAGACAAGAGATTTGATGTAGAAGCTGTGGGTGAAATCTCAGATCAATCCACTATAGGGCGCTGTGCCGGCAGTGAGAGAAGACGCTCGTCTCCCTGGCAACCTACACTACAAAATAGCGCCGCTCCGACCTTCGCGCTTTATATGACGTCATCTGCCCCCCCCTGCACCAATCAGAGGAAGCGCGAGCCCACCTCCGCGCGCTGGTAAATGAGGCCGCTCATCGCCGATGTTCACTTCAGGAGAAGGGACAGAGAGCTGGAGGGAGGACTAGACTGTCTTCTCCCTCCAGCCTGCAGGTGGCAATAGAGAGCTGTGCAGTGAGGGAAGGCTGCCGTTCACTCTCTATCCCCAGTTGTCACATGACTGGAGGGAGGAAGAAGAAGTTTCCTGGTGTGGTATGTAAGTACAAAAGAAAGAATCCCTTCCCCCTTCTTCCTCAGAACCCCCCTCGGACCTCTTCTCCTCCCCAAACCCCCTCAGACCTCTCCCCTACCTAAACCCTCCCCCCCCCCCCCCAGACACCTCTTCAGCCCTCTCCCCTCCTCAAACCTCCCCAGACACCTTCCCTCCTCCTCAGACCCTTCATCTACTCAAACCCCCCAGACCTCTCTCCCCTCCCCCTCTCCCCAAACCCCCTAGACACCTCAACCCCCCCCCCCAGACACCCCTTCAGACCTCTCCCCTCCTTTTCAACCCCCCCCCCCAGACACCCCCTAAGACTTCTCTCCTCCCCGAACCCCCCTAGACCTCTCCCATCCTCCGCAAACCCCCCCCTCTCTTCCTCAGACCTCTTCCCCCCCCTCAATGCCCCCAGACACCCCCTCCAGGGGTGGACTGACCTTTCCAGCACAGTAGGGGGCCCCATGAAAGTCTCCTGGGCTGCTATCTTTATTGGGTGACCTCTTGTCTGCTGTAAGTCTCTGCCCACTGCGCCCCTCCCATCTGACAGCACCTGTGTTTGTATGTGGCTCGGACCGGTCCTTATGTCAGGGGACGAGGAGGAGGAGTATTACATGTACTGTGGGGGCTCCATCATGATTGTGTGATCTGAGCCGATGGAAATGTCCTGCAAGCGGCACCCAGCCCTGGATCTGTACACAGCGGGGGCTCCTGCCATCACTGCTCTAATGGGTCGGGGGGGGGGGTACACCATGTCCTGCTGTGTCTCCTGCAGCCCCAAGCTGCAAAGAAATGCCCACTCCAGGCTGGAGTCCTAATCTGCAAAACATCAGGGGGTAAACCGATTCCTGCCACGGGGCACACCCTATCCAGTCGAAGCACAGAGATCCCTGGCAGTGAGCACACTACCCAATGGGGCACAGAGATCCCTGGCAGGGGGCACACTACCCTATGGGGGCACAGATCCCTGGCAGGGGGGCACACATTGTACATAATTGGTAGTAGAGTGTGGGGGGGGGGGTATAGTGGTTCTGGCGTTATCCAAGAGTGGGGGGGCATAGGGGGGGTCTGGTGTTACCCAATTGTGGGAGGTTTAGTGGTTCTTTTATCTAGGTGCAGAGGGTATAATGGTTCTGCTGTTACCTAGGAGTGGAGTGGCGGGGTCCGGTGTTACCTTAGAGTGGGGGGTATAGTGGTTCTGGTGTTATCTAGGAGGAGTAGGAGGTATACAGGAATGGGTATGGTGTTATCTAGGAGTGGGGTCATGCAAGGAGTCTGGTGTTATCTAGGATTGGGGGGGGGGGGGCAGTTATGGGGTCTGGTTTTGTCCAGGAGTAGGAGATACAGCAGTCCTGGTGTTATCTGGGATTTGAGTGTCTAGGAATCTGCTCTTATCTAAGAATAGGGGCTACAGGGGTCTTGGCATTATCTTCTAGTGGGAGGGTAGAGGAAGTCTGGTGTTGTCTGGGACTGTGGATACAGGAATCTGATATTATTGTGATGGGGGGGGGGGAGAAGATTTTTATAAAAGGGGGGTCTGGTATTATCTATGAGTAGGATCTGGTGCCATTTGTGAAGGGTAAAATTTGGAAGGGGAGGAGTCTATATGACATCTTGCTTTATATACCTGTAGGATAATCCGGCACACCCCATATACTTGCACACGCCTGTACCAAGTGACAGACAGTCTGACATGCAAGTTTATTTTTCTTACCTTTATTAAACATTTACTTTGAACAACGTGTAGGGAAATTCTGTGGCAAACACATGTAATGTGGGCAGTGCAATATGTAGGTGGGACTTGAGTGTGGACAGGGGGCCCCAGTGAGCAGGGATCCTGCAGGGGGCCCCATGATCTTCTATTTCCCAGGAGCCCCATGAGTTGTTAGTCCGTCACTGCTAGGACCATTATAGAATATCTGCTGGGTACTCGTGCTTCACTGCCTGCATCAGTCCCTGATATTTCTTTTCCTATCTTGAAGTCTATGGAGACACAGCCACTCCTCCTAATTTGACAGACATGTAGTTGCGGGTGAGCGGCCCCAAAACGCAGACAGTATACATTTGGGGGTGCTCACCCACATCCTTGTCAAACTAGGACCAGCAGCGCTGTCTGTGCAGCCACTGCATCCCCATAGACTTACATGGGCTGCTTGCATGCAGCACTTGCAGCCACATAAACAAATGGTCCATTTAGCCTAGGTTCACACTGAATCGCACAGGAATGTGCACCGCATTCCCGTGCAATTTGAGGCTATTCATTTATGAATGGGCTCAAATCGCATCAAAGCAGTGGCTTGTACTACTTTTGGAAATGCACTGCAACTGGATGGCATGGTAGTTTTGTACTATGCGATCCAGTTCAGGCAAACAAACTGCATTTGTGGAGTCAACACTGCACTGACATCTGCTGCAGATAGCAAGTGCAATGCAATTTGAACTAGTGATCGACTGATATCGGTTTTTCGTTGCCTATACTGATATTTTGGTCAATGCATATCGGTATCGGCCGATATTTTCGTACATTTTGAAAAAAAAATTGTTTATTTTTCTTTCTTTGACAGGTACTGTTGTAAAAGACCCCAAACCCCTCCCCTGCACTTAAAAGCATTCAAAACACAGAGTTTGGCTGTTTTGAATGCTGTCATTTTTTTTAATCTGGCGCCGAGTGCCCGAAAGTGATGTCATGACATCACTTCTGGGTTTTTGCATGGAGACCGATCAGAGCCTAAAGCCACGTACACACGTACTGATCGTCGGCCGAACGATCGGCCGTCTTTTGTCCAGGGCTGTCATGTCTGTTGAAAACTGCAAAAGTCTGCACACGAATTTTGTCGGCCAACAACAGCCAACTGCAGAAGTGAGGTCATGTGATGGTTAACTTTCCTTGTCTTTTTTCTTTTCTGAGCATGCCCAGTCTTGCTAATCTGCTGTCTGTTGGCCGAAATCTGTATTGACTGGCGAATAATCGGCCGTTCTGGTGACGGACAACAAAAATTTAAAAGTCTGCACGACAGATTCTGTTCGGCCGAAAGTGCGCTGTCGGCTGTCGGAAGCATCATGCTAACAAGCCTACAATCGGTCGTCGGCCGAATATTTACGGCCGACAATCGGTACGTGTGTACGGGGCTTAATGCGGCTTTGATCGGGTCTTCAGCGGCCGTGCAAGCTGGTTGCCCAGGTCTACCGGTGGGACGTCCCCTCCCGCTCCTTGTAATGACAGCTGAGCGGCTTCTCAGCCGCATCAGTTGTCATTAAAGGACAGCGAACCGTCAGCTATGGACGCCGGTACCGCGGTGATGCCTCTAGCGGCAGGCATCTCTCCTGTACAACACTTTCCCAAAATATCAGCAATATCTGTCACCTTGGTGGCTGATTCCGATATATCGGGATAAGTGCAGATCGGCCCTTGATGTATTGGCTTTGCCGATAATCAGTCGATCTCTAATTTGAACAGTGCAGGAAACATGAACAAAGCGCCAGTTTCCTGCACACCGCGTTCCACTGTGAACCAGGGCTTCTAATGTTCAGGTCTCGGCATCCCTGTGAATAAGTGCAAAGAGAAAAAAAACTCAACAAAAAGGATTTATTAGCTGCAGGTAAGTTTATTGTACAAAACAATTACATAATTAGTTCACATTTGCAGCATGCTTCCAGCTGACTCCCAACAAGAAGAAACCAGTGAGACTATTGTATATGCAAAAGATTTTATTCTATCATCTAGTAGACAGTCGTGGGCTTAATGAACTACATTTGCCAGCCACCGGATAGTCAGCTACTCCCCCAACATTCACCGTGTAATGTAGGAGCTGTACGATTATTTGCATCACCTTTACTGCAATCAGCTGAATCTGTCATTTGAAGGCACAGAGTAAGAAGTTATTGTCAGCGGTGCTCAGTAAAGTCAGCTATTGGAAATGTTTGGACAGAAAGTTAGTATTACATACACAAGCTGTGTTGCGTATTCGGTTATTTTTTTCCAGTATCATTCGGTTTATATCTGCCTTTGTGCGATTATTGGTTCAGCCTGGAAAATAGAAGTGCAGGAAGTTCCTGAAGCCAACAGCAGCTTAGTATAAAAGTTTATCGATTAACCAGAAAGATTTTTGGAATTTCTGTAGCATGGTTTTTAAACAATCATTTAGGTCTTAAAGTTAAAATTAACAAAAAAAAATAAAAATTAGTAGACGGATCATTGAGGAGGAGGATGAGGACGGTTACAGGTTGGCCTTGTCATTGGTGGTCACATGAGCGGAATGCTGAGTGTAGGTCTTGAACGCTCTCTGTAAAAGAACAAAAAGTGTCGTTAGCAATTACAAATTAAAACCTTCCGAAGACAAAAATAGATGAATGAATGGACAAGTGTATTGTGTTCTGAAGAAAATCTGCATTGGGAGAAACTGTGGAGGCTGCTGATCTGCTCAAAATGCCAGCTAGCTGACTGCCTCTGGCTTCAATACTGGGTTACTGACCCAGAAAAACCCATCACATTATTCAGGGATTCTCAAACTATGGCCCTCCAGCTGTTGCGGAACTACACATCCCATGAGGCATTGTAAAACTCTGACATTCACAGACATGACTAGGCATGATGGGAATTGTAGTTCCTAAACAACTGGAGGGCCATAGTTTGAAGTCCCCTGATGTAGATGGTCCATTCAGACCCCTAGCAAACCAGTTGACCTCCCAGTCCTAGAAAAACATGGGACCCATTGAGTAGAGGGGAAAAGCAGAACTTATGGTAAGATAGTCATCTCATATGTAGCCGCATCGTTCTCAGCCACATCGTCTGTCATTACAAGACAGCCAACCATCGGCTATGGACGTCGGTACCGCGGTGATGCCTCTAGCTGCAGGCATTACTCCAGTACAATCACTTTCCGCAATATAGGTAACCTCAGGGGCCGATTCCGATATATCGGGGAAAGTGCATATCGGCCCCCAATATATCGGCTTTGCCGATAATCGGTTGATCCCTAATAAACACGCTGGTTAATCTCAGGCTTTTCCGCATAAAGGAGAGATGTGGGGTACTTAGACCCCACGACTCTCCGTAAAGGAGGACCTTTCATGCCCTATTCCTGTTACAAAGGGATGTTCACACTCCTTGTAATAGGAATAAAAAAGAGTGTAAAAAGAAAAAAAAAAAAAAAACACAAGCAAAGCAATAATTCTAGCACAAGACCTCCTCTAACTCTAACAGGTAATCTGTAAACATCTTTAAATGGTAGCCTATGGAGATTTTTTAAGTACCTGAACTTTGACGCCATTCAACGAGTGTGCACGATTATAAAGCAGGACGTTGGGTATCTTTTTACATGGCATAAAATCATCTTTCACATTATACATAAAAATTGGGCTAACTTCAGTGTGTTTTTTTTTTTTTTTTTTTAATTCATGAAACCTATTTCCTATTCCTAAATAAAAAAAAAACAATTTAAGATTGCTGTGCAAATACTGTGTGACGTAAAAAGTTGCAACGACTGCCATTTTATTCCCTAGGGTCTCTGCTAAAAAAAAAAAAACATATAGAATGTTTGGAGGTTCGGAGTAATTTTCTAGCAAAAAAAAAAAAAGAAGGGATATTTGACTGTTAAATCCATTTCTCTGATGTTCATGGACAGACACAGCACTCACCTCTCTGTGGAGTTGTAATTCTTCTGACCCTGCTTGTAACAAAACAGAGTACTTATAGCAGAGAGGGGGGGGGGGGGGTATATCCGCTGGGACTGACAAAAAGCATAGCCAGACTTTATTTCTGCCTAGTGTCCTACTCCAGTAGGGGGCAGTATAACCCATAGGTTAAGAAGATCAGGAGCTGTGTTCGTCAATGAACATCAGAGAAATAGATTGATCGGCAAGATCACCCCCCCCATCCCAGCATAGCAACCTGCCCCCCACCACAGGAGGTGGACCAGACCACTCACACAGCCCCAGCATAAGTGGAGGGGG
The DNA here is from genome assembly GCF_965119305.1 of Pelophylax lessonae. Lineage (NCBI taxonomy): Eukaryota > Metazoa > Chordata > Amphibia > Anura > Ranidae > Pelophylax > Pelophylax lessonae. Next base: position 98,758,689 of record NC_138777.1, on the reverse strand, counting down.
GGGGAGATGAAGGGGGGGGTGCCTGAGGGGAAGGAAAGGAACCTCCACCCGGGAACCCTCCAGGGGAAGAGGGGGGGACAGCTACTCACCATACCAGGAACCAAATGGGCACCGCTACAGACAGAACCCCTCGCTATCTAAATGGGGGGCTGTGGGCCAGGAGGAACGCTGCGACTCGGGCCAAGACCTGGTCGTGTGTGACCTCGCAAGGCATTTACTTCACAGGCCAGCTTGTGCGGTGGGGCTATGACGTGGCTGACCTAGCGTGGAGCTGAGGTCTGCGCACTCACTGGCCTGACTGTGGTGACCACTGGATCTAAATTATCCACCCTGTTGCCCAGTCTGGCAGTTGATTGTAGATCTCCTAGGGAAAACAGGAGGAAAAAAAAATCTATCTAAAAAGAAAAAATTGCCAGGACCCAGCAAGGAACTAAGTCCTTACTCCTGACTAGGCAGAAAATAAAAAAAAACTGAGTACCTATACTGGATCTCTAGCCTGACAAGTAGATTCTTCACCACAACAATGCTCTTGCCTATGATGCGTTAGTGTTTGAGTTCCTGGCACAGAAATCCATTCCGAAAATTGACCAACCAGCTTGTTCCCTGACTTAGCACCTGAGGCCTCGTTCACACCATGGTGCAGAGAGAGTCTTTCTGCAAGGGCACAAAAAAAAAATGGTTCTGTATGTTCCCTGTTCACACCACAGCGTGCAGATTTTTTTTTTCAGGAATCTCCATTGTGTGTGCAGTTTTCTGCACAGGAAAATAATTGACATGACATCAACATTGGTGTGAACAGGGCACAGAACCGATGTCAAAATTCTTGAAATCAGATGTTTTTGCAAGTGAAATTGGCATGGTTTTCTCTTCAATTCCCATCGGTTTTCATGAACGTATGGTGTGAATGAGCCCGGATACTTTTGGCTGTTTAAAAAAAAAAAATAAATGCCTTAAAAGGACACAGATTTGATGACAATCCGGCATAGCGTTCCAGAAAATGAAATCCAGGAATGTTTCAAGCAGTGGCACAGATTTCTAGAAAAAAAAAAAGTGTCACTTCACAAGGGGACTACTTGGAAGGGGTGACAACAGCCACTAGTGTATAGGCAAGGAAACTATTTTCCCCCCAGTGCGGGAATTAAACAGTCACACCCCATAATCCTTAGTACTGGTAATGTTTGGGTTTCCCCTAGTGGAAGGAAAGACCAGCACTTCACATTACCTTATGGTGTCCTTCAGCGTTGTACTTGTCAAGCAGAGCCTGGATACAGTTGCCGTAATCTGGGTGAACATCAGTGAAATTCTTCACCTGGTGGAAGGAAAATTTAACAGGGGTTACCAAATGAAATAAGTTCCAGCCCAAGGATGGTTCCTCACTTCATAAACTCTTACAGGGCAAGGGAAAATCACCCCGTTAAAGTGGCACCTGGATAGAACATATCATTCCCCAAATACGCTGCTGAAAAGCTCTAATGTAATCAAACAAAATAACCCATGGAGTTATGGGAAAACTCACCAGATATAGACAAAGAAAAGTTGTAGATTTTTGGGACATCTCTTAAAACTGAAAATGGGAAAAACTCAAATGGCCAATTGTGGCGTGTCCTGGTTTTCCACCCTTGCAGATATAAACTAATGCCCCAATGGTCCTCCTCCCCTCTATAATCATGGCCCAATTACTGTGGGAAAACAAACCTACAATTTTGTGGTTGAACTTCATCTTGTTGGAGTGATACAGAGAAATCCTTGCCTTTCCTAAAGAGACTCCCTTCCTTGCTGGAATGTGTGAAGGTCTGGGTTTTTAGTCACATGATCTGTGAGGGTTGTCCAGTCTAAATGCCGATTCTCACCTTTACAGAAATCACATGACTCAAGTGCCTTGGGCTGCAAGGAATTGAACCCGCAGCAACATTTTTTCTGGGAAAAGCAAAGGTTTCAGCCCATGTATCGGCACCAGAAATATGGAGATCCAGACAACACTTCCCAAAAACAATTTGTGTGTGCCACACATATACAACATTTCCATGCAACATATTCCCGCACATTAAAGTTAAACAGCTCCTTCCCCTTTAATCATTGTCTGGTACCAGGCTGGATGTCTACAGATTTTTATCCATCGCAGCATGACTGTTTGCAAAGCTCAGTAAACAAAATTTGAGGGCCGGTTCACACTGTAGCGATGCCAGACATCGCATGTGATTCGCACTGCTCTGCAAATCACTGCGATGCAAATTCAGCCATACAGATTGGTCTGAATGCGATGGGAATTCAGCCATACAAGCTCGTGCAGGACCCTTTTTTGGTCTGCACAAGGAACGGATGGCATGGTTTGTCGCACCCATGCGATCCGATTCCTGTCTGAATTGAAAGTTTGCACTGCGATATGCGAACTGATCTGGGGGTGTCATTAACTTTGTACTCATTCTCCCAGCGATCCGCATATTGCAGTGTGAACTGCTTGCTATGCAGTAACTTGCAGTGGATTCGCAGGGTTTCCACATCGCACCAGTGTGAACCGAGCCAGAGCATTGGTCTGCTTTAATTCATACAAGCAGAGGTACTTAAAATGTTGACCCTTAGAACATGTTACATCTGCATTTAGGATCTGTAGAGATCTGTAAATAAATAAGCAAATGGCTTGTAGTTCTCAATGGACTGATCAGCGTTGCCATAATCCATTCACTCTTCCTGCAGCTTTCTACCTTAAAGTAGTTGTAAAGGCTTACGTTTTTTTTTCCCTTATGCATGAAGGTAAAAACATTCCTGAGCCCCTCTCGATCCAGCAATGTCCATGAGAGCCTTGCCTCTCCCGGGACTCACACTCCAGGTTGGATTTTGGCTCCCGCTGCTGTCAATCACAGCCAGTAAACCAATCAGGAGATTGAGGGGGTGGGGCTGAGTCACGGCTGTGTGTGTGTGTGAATGGACACACACAGCAGCATCTTGGGAGCACGCCTGCTTGGGTGCGGCTCTGTACACCTGTCAGGAGGGAGGAGCCAGGAGCGCCGGTGTGGGACCGGAGAAGAGGAGGATCCGGGCTGCTCTGTGCAAAACCATTGCACAGAGCAGGTAAGTATAAGATTTTATTTTTATTTTTTTAAACAACAAACAAGTTTTAATAATTGCTTTAAAGCCCATATGGATATGAAAGCCCCAGTCAATGCTGCTCCTCGGGGATGCACACATCCACACTAGGATTGGCTATGATGAGTGCCGGTCTCATGCTTTAATGTCTATTACCCACTGGATGAGTTTTCCTAATGCTGACATCCCTACTATCCTGAGTGCCAGCGGGGCCCTATACCTCAGCCTGGAGCAGCACCACCAAGCACCAATGGCCTTATTGAAAACTTGTAGAGAGTTATAGGCAGAAATATAGAGGGTGAGTCTGCAGGAGCCCAACCATGCACCCGCGATTCACTTGCTTTGCAAGCTCTTGTATGGGGAAAAAAAATAAATGCACATTTTTTTTTCCTGCAAAAGTATGTGCCTTTATTATTTTTTTTCCCCTAAAGGTGAACTTGGACGTTTAAGTTGTAGGATGTTCACAAGTGCAAAATATCTATTACAACTATGCATGACAGGTGCTCTTTAATACACTCTATTGCAGACGATACTCACAGCTACTTTTCTGGATGAAGAGTTGGGCACCCTTCAGGTGACCGGCAATGTTCTCACAGAGCCTCTTGCGCTCTTCTTCACTCAGAACTTTGGTGTAAAAGTCCTGGACCTGCAAGGTAGCCACATAAACCAAGTCACATGACCGCTATACCGTAACTATGTCCAATGACCAGGCTAATGTTATAGACACACTGTGCACCAAAACCTTTTTACTCCTCAGTCTACTTATATATTTGTTGGTCTTCTGTGCGGGTATAAAAAACCATGCATGCTAGATTTGTCTGATAGTTGCCCAATCCATCTCAGGACAGCCAGACTGATCAATTTCTATTTTAAGTCTATGGATTGCTAAAAGAAAACCTGCCAACAATGAGCATTAGAATAAAAATAATCTCCACTCTTAGGATATCAAGAATATACAATCTTAAGCTGGTTACACACTATCCAACTTTTGTGGTTAGATTTCCTTCAGATTTACCTTTTCTATGTAGTGCAAGAGCCTGCCAGATTGCATACAAATTGAAAGTGTTTAGGTTTGACCTCATATTATATGGTTTTGGTAAGTCTGAAGGAGTTCACTTGTATTCTCTACCAAACCTCCAGCCCAGTGTCAGTAAGCCCCCCTGTCTCTTACCTGGCTGATATCAAACAGTGTGGAGGCTGCAGAATGGTAAACCGTCAAATGAAGAATTAAGCTGATTCACACTAAGTGCATTACGCTTCACATGCGCTGATTGAGTTTAACTGCTTCCGGTCCGCGCTATAGCCTATATACGGCTACAGCGCGGACTCGAATTTTCGGGAGGCCGTTTTTAAACGGCCTCCCAGAAGCAGTCTCCCCGCGCGTTACCGAGAGCGCGCATCGGGGAAAATCTGTGTCGGCCGTGTCCCTCGTGGTGAATGGCCAATCACAGCGGCCATTCAACACGTGATCGGACCGTCCAATGAGAGATGATCTCATATGTAAACATATGAGATCATCTCTCATCGCCAGCGCTCCTTCCTCACACGGAGCCTGCAGTGTGAGGAAGGAGGGGGAGCCTCACAGCGACGGGGACACAGAAGAAATGTAATCAGGGCACCGATCACCAGTGCCCTGATTACAAAAGGTAAAACACATACACAAATTGCCCACAGTGCCCGCCTACAGTGCCCCCCCCCCATCAGTGCCCATAGTGCTGCCAGTCAGTGCCCATCAGTGCCTGCTCATCTAGGCACTGATGAGCACTGATGGTGCTGCCCATCAGTGTTCATCAGTGCCACCCGTCAGTGTCCATCAGTGCCATCCGCCAGTGCCCATCAGTGCCGCCTATCAGTGCCCATCAGTGCCGCCCAGCAGTGCCACCTCTCAGTGCTCAGCAGTGCCACCTCTCAGTGCCCAGCAGTGCCACCTCTCAGTGCCCAGCAGTGCCACCTCTCAGTGCCCAGCAGTGCCGCCTATCAGTGCTCATCAGTGCGGCATATTAGTACCTCCTCATCAGTGCCCATAAGTGCCACCTCATCAGTGCCTATCAGTGCAGCCTATCAGTGCCCATCAGTGCCGCCTCATCAGCGCACATCAGTGAAGGAGAAAAATGTATTTATTTTCAAAATTTACTCGCAGAAAATAAGAAAAACTTTTTTTTTTTCAAAATTTTCTGTCTTTTTTCTTTTTTTTTTTTGTAAAAAATAAAAAACCCAGAGGTGATTAAATACCACCAAAAGAAAGCTCTATTTGTGTGAAAAAAATGATAAAAATTTCATATGGGTACAGTGTAGCATGACCGCGCAATTGTCAGTCAAAGTGTGAGAGCGCTGAAAGCTAAAAATTGGTCTGGATGGGAAGGGGGTTTAAGTGCACAGAAGGCAAGTGGTTAAGTTGGAGTGCGCTGACATGCGGTTTCCAACAAATTGCAATGCACGGATGTTGTTTTTACCACTGCAGAAGCCAAAATGTTTGTTTTTTCTTTAAGGGCTCTTTCACACGGGTGGTCCGATCAGATCCGCCTGTCAGTTTTTTAGGCGGATCTGATCGGATCCTCCATGCAGCTCTATGGGGCAGCGGGTGTCAGCGGAGACACCTCCGCTGACACCCGCTGCCATCCGCATCCGATCCTGTGCTGAAATCTGGACGGATGGAAACCCTATTTTTCCATCCGTTCAGTTATCGGAGCGGAGCTGATCTGATGAGAGCGGACAAGCGGTCCGCTCTCATCCGATCCCCCATAGAGGGCAGCGGGTGCTGAGACACCTCCCTCTCCGCTCTGCAAGCGGAGACGGAGCTGTCATCCGCCGGCTCAGCGGGGATCGCGGATCGATCCCCGCTGAGCAACACGGATCCGCCTACAGAGGCGGACCGTGTGAAAGAGCCCTTACACTGCAGCATGTAGTAAAGTGTTGCAGTGGCTATTCTAGTCTACAATTATCAGTTTACGTCATATGCAGAGCAGCGCAGTGAAGCGTCTATTTAGATCTCTTGTGGCACGCTGTTCCTCCCCGCCCCCTCCTGTCCATCCCAAGTGATATCACATACCAGCACCTGGGATGGATAGGAGGGGCCAGTGGGGAACAGCGCACCACAGCCAGCACTATCACAGCTGCTTCCCTGCATAGCTCTGCAAATGTCTGCAGCAATCTACCCAGAAACTGTCTGCTACTGACAGGTAGATCATGAGAAATCATCTGAGAAACCCTGGTAGTTTGTAATATCTTATTCTGTAAAGATTTTTCTTGCAGTGTTTTTTTCCATCTTTCACTAAAGAATCCAATCTGATGGAGGGTCTAGCGGCTTTAGCCCTTCCTTATGCTCTCCCAAACTAGAGAAACAAAAAGCTAAATAAAAATTGCCTTCCACATAATACTTTGTGTAAATCTGATGGAAAAGCACAAACCCCGTTCATTTAGCAAAAAATAAAAAGTTAGGGCACTACATATCTTGTGGCTGTTTGAAAAACAGGATCATTCTCTGTTATCTCTCTCTATACGGTATATTTCATATATAGGCCTTTGTACAAACAAACACGTTAGCAAACTGGTGAGTTTACGGGTCTAGTCATTGCACAGGCATGTCGCGGGATTTGCTCGGTTCAGAATAAAAAAAAATAAACACTTATCTAAACAAATATGGGGTCTAACGGGACTATGGAATGTGAGGGTGTAATACTCTTATCAAGTGCTGACAGCCATGGAAGCTCTGGTCTTAGACATATCGGCCAGAGAAACCTTTTCCATTAGTAAAACAATGCTGCTGCGTATACTGAAATGCAGTGTAGTAGTATTCCCTACATACAGTATGCAGCACTGTGTTCCAGCAGCAGGATGGACGACTTCTCAGCTGCTGCCGTACATAAAGGAGTCATACTGAGTGCTTCCCCGCCATTCAGGAGAAGCCTTGTCATTTTATGAAGGAACACAAGGCTTGCTCTGACTGGAAGAGGTGGAAATCCTGAGGTCATCCACCCACCTCTCCACTTCAGTCAGAGGAAGTCTTGTATTTATTTATTAAAACACAAAGCTTGTTCTGAATGGTATTTAGCCCCACCATTTCATCCTAGCAAGTTTCCAATATGGCAGCCGCTGTATACTGAAAGTAGCTAATACCACTAAAGTGCATTACAGTGCACACATTGTTCAGTAAGAGAAATAGTTTGCTTGGTCTAAGCCAGGGGTCTCCAAACTTTCTAAACAAAGGCCAGTTTATTATCCTTCAGACATTAGAGGGGCCTGACTGTAGCCAGCAGGAGTCCAAAATGTCGCATTGCTGGTGCCTGTGGGAGCATTAGTGCCCCCATCGCTGGTGTCAGTGGAATGAATTATGTCCTATTGTTAATGTCCGTGGGAGGAATAGTGCCCCAAGGGTCAGATAAAGGCAAACAAAGGGCCACATCCGGCCCCCAGGCCACAGTTAGGAGACAGGTCTAAACAGCCAATTTAAAGTGACGCGAAACACAGAATTCTACTTCGCACTGGATAGATGCCAGTAATATAATACAGTCTCTCATGGTCTGTGGTGGGGCAAAGTACATTAATTCCCAGACCTGCCAAGTATTTTAATTGTTAGTTTACATTAAAGAGGAAGTAAACCCTCCTCAGGAAGTTGTACCTATAGGTAAGCCTATATTCAGGCTTACCTATAGGTACTGTAAATATCTCCTAAACATGCACCGTTTAGGAGATATTTACCTTTAATGCAGCCAGTGACGTCACTGGCGCATGCGCTCTGAAGGAACGGCAGATCGTGCCGTTCCTTCAGAGCCCCGTGCCGTGACCGTCGGCTCCCGCGCGCGTGCGCGGGAGTGACGTCACCGCGGCATCCGGCCAATCAGATGGCCGGATGCCGCGATCCCGGAAGACGGGCGACTATACATGTCGCCCGTCATACAGGTAAGCGGACGGCACGGCGGGGGCTCGTTCTAAGGTAAGTATTTCATAATGAGCTAGTATGCGATGCATACTAGCTCATTATGGGTTTCTCTTTCAGGATTTAAAGAAGAGAAAAAAAAAAAAATCTCGGTGTACAACCTCTTTAATCAGAAAGTATTGGAGGAAAGGAAAGCGCTTGCGGGATATCAGACTACAATCACTGATCCAACCCAACAGAATCCAGCTACAAATAAAACACACACAAACTATACACACACACACACATATATATACATACACACACACACAATAATGGACTGTTGAATTACATGCAGCCCTGTACATGCATTTCCAACACCCACCAAGTTCTCCCTGATAATCAGGGCCAATTAACCATTTCCTTCAAGCAGTGCTGACTTAGGCTCGGTTCACACTGGGGCGTCTTCAAAGTTGCCCGGCTCTGAAGCCGCCCCATGCAGCGTGACTTCAGCGTGGCATGCAAAGCAACTTCTCTAATAGAAGTCAATGCAAGCCACACCGAAGTCGCCCCCAAAGCAGTGCAGGAACCTTTTTCTAAGTCGGAGTGACTTGAGTCTCTCCAATTAGAACAGTTCCATTGCACTGAATGGAGCACGACATGTCAGCGGCTAAGTCGCCTGACAAGTTGCCTCAGTGTGAACGGGGACTAAATATGAATGTGGTACCTTTTGTCAGCGCCAACAAAAAACCCCCATGTTCTACTAATGCCTCACCTCCACCCACAGGCTCCTGATGACATAAACTGAACTTTGATCAGTCAGTGGTATGAACCGCCGCCTCATGAGGACTTTTAATACTACTTGTCATGAGAACATTCTGTAGGCTGCCATTGAGTCTCTGTAATTCTGATCATGTTGGTTATCTGTCATGCCTATAGATTGGCTGCAACTAATTGGCCGACTCACTAATTGAGTTAATCCTGCAGCAAACATACTAAACAACTGACTGTTTCTGCAGGGTCCTCGTCACCTCTTCTCTGGGCAGTCCTCATTGATGCAGAAAGAGTAATGACATCACCTCAGTGCTGCTTTCTGTATCATTGAGAACTGCCCAGCCACTCTCTGTATAAGTAAAATGCAACTGAAGAGCACCAAAATGACACCTACCCAGGGGGCAGGGTCCCTGATAACCTGCATTCACATTGTTCCTTTATTCATCCATCCAATTTAGGGGACACCTGGCATCATTTAACCCAGAAGACTGAGGACACCAAATGGCAAAGAGGTGACACAGGGGACAACTCAAATTTACGGCAAGTAATGCAGCCTATCTTTTTTTTAATTCATTTAATTTTTTTTTTCTTAATACATTATTTAACCCTTTCACTGCTAGGTTCTTAACAACATCCACCCCCACAAACCCTGCCATGTATTCCGGGCTCTGCTTGCCTATCTGCAGTCCAAGGACAGACGTAGTGGGTCCGCTGTCCTTCCCTCCTTGTTGCTGACCAAGCCTCGTGTTTGATGCCACTTCCGAGTCCACCTCTCGGTGTCCCCGACAGCTTGGCAGGCAAAGAATGGAATGCAATCTGCATTACATTACATTCAGTAGAGCACAGGGGAGACAAAAGACCCTGGATGTCTCATTAAAGAGAGCCTGGCACCAAAAAAAACACATATGAAAAAAAGAAGTAAAAAAGTAGAATTAAAAAAAGGTTACACCCAGGCATATGAAATACACCCCCCCCCCAAAAAAAAAACAAAAAAAAAAAAAAAATTTGAGGCCCTCCATCCGCACAAACATAAAACACAAGCGTTCGGGCACCTACACATTAAAACGGTTATTGCGCTACACAGGTTACATATCGCCACACACGCCAGTGAAAGCAATAATTCTAGCACCAGACCTCCTTCGTAACACTAAACTGATGACCTATAGAGGGCTTTTAAAGAATCACACTTTTTCTTAGGGATGTGTTCACATGCTTTGCGGCTGTGGCAGGAAATATACCCTTGCTGCTTTTGGTGGGCATAGCACCTGCCAAGTGTGACCCATTCAAGCATTCACGGAGTTTAAAGGGTTAATGCAGGCAGTTAGATGGCGATACAATGATACAACGCCTCCTCACCAGCTGTCAAATGCTCTCTGAACAGCGATCTGAATGTGGATTGCTTTTCAGAGACCTAAGCTTATGTTAATGAACCCTAAAGATTTCTTTTTATTAAATTTTGTGTTTAATGACACCTTATCAAATGAGAAGGTGGCTACGTTTCTACATACAGTGGGACCATGGAGAATGAACGTACCCGCCCTCAGGAAGTCGGATGATGACAGCAGAAAAAAGACCTTTGGAGGAGGCTGAGAGCAATAGAAGGGACGTTTTTGAGTTAAGAATACATACTGGAATAGAACTGTTCTTTAAACCAGAGTTTGGTGACAGATCACATAAGGAATGCTAAATTGTGCTTACATAGACTCTGCCACATTGCACAATTAGAGAAAAGTGACCCTGTCTACTGACAGCCCACCTGTTCTGCCAGTAGGGGGCGTGGGGAGAGTTCACCACTGGAAGTGTGTTACTGGCAGGATCACCAGGTGAAAATAAAGGAATGATCCTAAAAAAAAAATGCATCTGAGGACTGGTAATCTGCAATATATTACGTTTTTGGGTTTAAATAAACTTTAAGTTGCCTGTTGGAACTCGATGAATCAGGATCAGTGAATGTTTAATAGATCCGACTGTGCCACCTACATGGATATCGCAGAAGTTTAAGAATAAAACTGTTTCTGGCAAATGCAAAGTGGCAAGTGAAAGTTATTATAAATTTCTATGAAATGTATCCATTTGTACCTTGGATAATGCATGACAGAGCCGTAGTCGTATTCCATGCCTTGATTCAATGTGTGGAACTTCTGAAAATTCTTCTCAGTCCCTGAAGGCGGCAAAATTTGCAGCTGCAATATTATATAGCATTTCACTTCAATTATATTAACCACCTAAGCCCCGGAAGATTTTACCCCCTTCCTGACCAGGGGGTTTTTTGCGATTTTTTTTTTTTTTTTTTTTTTACTGTGTGACTTTAACGGACAATTGCGCGGTCGTGCGACGCTGTACCTAAACGAATTTGACGTCCTTTTTTTCCCACAAACAGAGCTTTCTTTTGGTGGTATTTGATCACCTGTGCGATTTTTTGATCATGCGCTATAAACAAAAAAAGAGCGTAAATTTTGCAAAAATAACAATATTTTTCAAATTTTTTTATATGAAATTCACCAAAAAAAAATGTAAAAATCAAAATTTTTTAACATTTTCGGCCAATTTGTTTTATGCTACATATGTTTGGTAAATAAAAAAATCGCAAAAAGCGTATTTTGATTGGTTTGCACAAAAGTTATCGCGTTTACTAACAAAGGGAAAGATTTTTGTCATTTTTGGTGTTTTTTTTTTTTTTTTAACGAGTAAAAAAGGAGTACCTAAAAAAAAAAAAAAATTAAAAAATAATAATTTTTTAATGTCTGAAAATATCGACAGATAACGGCTGATACCGATATCTGATGACCAAAATATCGGTATCGGCATTAAAAAACGATATTGGTCGATCACTAGTAATGCACCCTTGGGACGAATGCCTAGAACGCAGACTGCTTGTATTCTAGGCATTCATCCCTAGGCACATACTGCCCTAAAATTGCATATTTCTAGGTGCAACATCCGGCAGCAGCAGCAGCTGTCCGATATTTGACAGGCTGCTGGCAGCCAGGCTGGATGACGCGCCTTTGCCCCCCCACCCATGACTAAATGCCCAGGGTGAATGAGTTCTTAAGGAAAGAGACAGCAAACTAGCATTAATCAAAGGAGTTATAAAATATCACTGAGCCACAGTTTTCTTTTTTTTTTTCTTCCTTGTACCAGTGGGGAAATTTCTACCATTTCCTGTGTAGTCACTGAGACAGGAGGAGAAGGGAAATCTCCCCAAACTTAGGCGAACATAGCTATAAAAACCCAACTGACATTCCAAACCTTCAACACTCCACCAAAAACATTGAGGCCTCATGCACACAGGGCGTCTGTGCAGCTCTTTTGAATGCTTTTTCTCCTGGCAAGAGCAAAGCAGCGTAAAAAACGCACCTAAAACCATATTTTGCAAATGTGATTAGAAGCCTTTAAGTGCATCCGGTGTTCGGGTGTTCATTTGTTCAATTGGCCAGAATATTAATAAATGAATGAACGCACCTGGTGCTTAGACGTGCTTGGGAGCGTTAGGCATTTTTCTGCTGAAACACTCTTCTTGTGAATGCACATGCATTAATGCACATATGCGTCTATTGTTAATGTGCATTCGCTGATTTTTCTGCTCTTCTGAACGTACAAGTGACGTTTTTTTTCTGCCTTTAACCACTTTACCATCAGAGGATTTTGCTGTCCAGGCCACTTTTTGCGATTCGGCGCTGTGCGACTTTAACTGACCATTCACACAGCACAGTGCAGCTCACGCATGCGCAGTGAGGGCCTAGCTTGGAAGCTGCAGGAAGTCACAGCTGGATTCCCACAGTAAACACGGCGGTGTCGGGGACCTAAAGACTGGTGAAGAG